>NC_056736.1:380863861-380881328 GCF_019279795.1 Protopterus annectens
TTTTTAATCACCAGGTCTTGAATATTCATGAGAATTGATTGCAGCTCTTTTTTCATGGCATTATATTGTTGGGTATCCTTGGAATTATTCATCTTCCTTTTCAGAAATGTTTTCCTTTCTACTTTCTTCTTGAAATTTGACAGGAAAATATAAAGACTGACAACTGAAATTTACACCAATATGAAGATTAAAGTTACCAGATTTTAGATTTATCATTTTTAAGTAGCTATTAGTGAAATTGTCAAAGAAATCCTGTCAACGTTTTTTGAATACTGAAAAGCAGAAGATTTATGCTGCTTTCAGCTTGCCATCCAAGCCACGCCCCCATGCATTCTTATTTCCAAAGGACTGCAACAAGTCTTTTCATTTTAGAATGAAGTGAAGGATGCAATTACGTATTCAAAACTATTTAATTTATGAAAATTTCTTCTAGTTAGTGAGTTACAGGTAAAACAGTCACATCATATTGATTTCTTTATAGATTTTTAAAAATATTTAAATAGTCAACCTTTTTCGTGGACGCTATTAAATCTATGAAAGAAAAAGTTGAGAAGCAAGCCCTAATGAATGGAGAAAATTTAGGTTTGAATAAATATATATAAAACACTCTAAATGTGTGATTCACTGATAGAGATGCAAGAAATAATAGCTAAATAGGGTAGGGAGACAGGAATAAGGAATCAGACAAGCAACAAATGTTTATGGGAAAATTAATTAAGATCACAAATTGAAAGGAGAGGGAGGAAATACTTCACCTTCCAAGGTAAGTTACTAAAGCTTGCCGATTTAGAATTTTTGCATGAAAATGCTTGTACAGTTATTTTTATATGCCACCAAGGTTAGCAAGGTTCTTTTCAGGGAATGAAGGTATGTGTTGGAGATGTGGAGAAGACAGAGGCACAAAGACACATGTTTTGGAGTTGTAGAATATTGAATAGCTTTATGTTAGAGACATTCATAAAAAAAACTACCCAGGATTTGTGAAAAAAAAACTACCCAGGTTCTATGAATTAATGCAAAAACATTTCTGTTGGGCTATGAAAGTAGTATACAGGAAGAAAATAAAGAGAGAATAAGCTCGGTCATGATAATATGAAAGAAGGTCATTGCAAGCAAATGGAAGGAGAGAGAATCTGCAACTGGGACAGAGGTGGTAAAGCTAATGTACCAAATAGCAGAAGAGGAAAAAAGGAGGCAGGAGAGAAGGGAATAAAGAAACTAGCAAAGAAGTGGAAATGGGTACAAGGAATACGTGAAAGTATATATGAACCAACAGGGGATGGGTGAAAAGGAAGATATAAAAGGAAATGAGGGGGTACCATGAGGTATGGGTAGTATAAGGTGATGGATAAGATCAATAGCAATTCCAAAAACATCTGGATTTTAACATTTAAAGGGGTAGGTAGTTAGTTACACTGTGAGTAGTTAAAAGTTTAATCTGGTAACAGACAACGAATGTCAGGGGACTTAGAATATAGGTTACGTTAGTAATATGATTCCAGTAGTATTAGAGGTGCATCAGATATGAACTAAGCAAGGGGGGGGGGAATCTTGAAGTAAAACTAGGACAAACATATGATGGCAACAGGAAAAGAACAGGTAGAAAAGAACAAGTTTAAAAAGATAAAAGTATTTGATACTAACAAATCAATGTAATGGAAAAGGGGAGAATGGGAGGGAAACACAGGGAGTTGCTTAAAATAAATTGGAAAAACAAAAAAAGCTGTTTAACTGCATATATCTTGTATGCTTACTCTGGTCATTGGGCCGGACTGCCTTTATAGATAATAATGAACTGAGCATTAAGTGGACAGTAACCAAAGATATTTCTGGTGCAAAATGCATGGGGACTACATGTGATTGTACATTATTTTCTATATGTTAAATAAAAAATGTTTGATTAAAACAAAAGAAATAATAGCTAAATTACTTGCTACCTGGGTCATAAGTAGAAAAAGAAATGTAAACTGACAGGATGAATGAACGAATGAATGAATGAATGAATGAATGAATGAATGAATGAATGAATAAATAAATAAATAAATGAAGTAACCTTAATAAAACGCAGATGATATAATGTCTGAATAAGTCATTTACCTGTACATTTCACTGACTACATTATAGTGAGTGCAAGATATCAGTCATGTTCCCCTACATGTTTGTCACCAACAAACCAATGGTCAGAAAGAAAGAAATTAAAAACTATGCAAACTTGGTTTTCTTCCCATCCTTTCATCCTACATTCTTTGTCATTCATCACTTTCTTCATATCCCCAGACAGCCTAACAATAAAGAACACAATGCATTTTCAGTTAGATTTAAATTCTGAAAATTGTTTTTATAATGTGTCTACTACAAGCACCCCAAGTCCAAGTGATCAAAGATCACATTCTCATAGTAAGGGACATATGCTCTTATAGCTCAAATGGGCTACCATTCATGCTTGAACTCAGCTACATTTTCAGTTGAGGAGAGGCAGCCATGCAGAAAGAGTACAGCTGCTGCACCTCACCTGAACACAGTAGCCAAGTTCAAGCAAGATTACTGCTGCAACCACGGGGAGTGGGATTTTAGGAATGGAAGAGGAGTTTAGGGCTAGGGAGAGATTGGGGACTTTAGGATTAGGTAGTAGGAGTGGAGTTTTAGATTTAGGGAGTGGGAAGGAGTTTAGATGAAGCAAGATTTAGAGAGCAGCAGGGGAGATCATGTTTAGAGCAGGGAATGGAGTTTTAAGTTTAGGGCCTGATCCAGGAATTTAGAGTTAGGGAGTGGAAAGTGAATATTACAGTTAGGTCTCTGGACTCAGTTCAGAGTTTTAGGATTACAGTTAGGGCTCAGAAAGTACTAAGCAGTTTAGTAGGGTTGAGTGATAGAAAAGCTTGGTAAATAAGTAAAACAGGGCTAATGGGAGTTAGGGCACTTCCCATTTAGAGCAAGTGCCATCGAGCAAGTATATTACAAGCTACTAGCATGCAAGCACACTTTTGTAGTAAACCCCTTTATAATGTTATCTGAGGTCTAATCCTCATGTTTTATTAATTTAATTATTAGACACAATAGAAGGACAGTCCATGGCTAAAACAAATTGGTTTGCTGCATATTCGTCTATACAATTGAGTAGAGGAGTACCATTATTAAATTTACACTGTCGTATAATCTGTGTTTCTATAAGGACATTTGTCTGTGTATAATGAACATGAGTAAGTAACATTAAGCTATTACAAACACACTGGAAGGTCAACTGTCAGATATGTCTTCCTACACAACTTCAAGGAGGAATTCCCCAAGTGGCAGTAGCTGGCAGGAAAAGATTCTTAATGGATTAAGGCCGAACATTTTTCTCCATAAGAAATCAATCATGGTGCAATTTCTAATTTTTCCCCCTTAATGATTCACTTTCTAGGGAGATTTCTCCCTTCTTTGAGTAACAGAGACCTTGGAGTTGGTGTATATAAGTTCAGGGGGTGCAAGGGGATTTGCACCCAGGAAAAAAAACAAGAAAAAGGGAGTTTTTCAGCCTTTTGGTTTTTCAGGCATTTTTTTTTATTCTTTTGAAGTGTTAACTTTCAGGAAGTCATCATTTCATAGTGGAACAGTCAGACATACTTATTGGTCCTCTATGTCTAATCAAGTAATAAAGAAAACACGGAGAAGAACAGAGAAGAGGAATATATGTATGTATGTGTTGATATACGCCCCATGCATGTTTTTTAAACAGTTTTTTCATATTTATTGAATACACTTATTTTTTTCTAGAAGAAATAAATTCTCCTCACCACTACTAAACACACTGAGGGTAGACAAATGAACAAAGAAAAAAGACCTTGGGTGTCGTCCACAGCTTCAGGCTTCAGACTGTTAAAACACAATTTATTAATTGCTTAAAAAGTGAAGCTGACAGGATGTAAACTTCACTAGAATATAGTGAACTGAAAAAAGTAGTTGTCATCCACAGCTTCAAACTTCAGGCTGTTAAAACTCAATTTATTGAAAACTTAAAAAGTGAAGCTGACAAAATGCAAGCTTCACTGAGATTCTGAAATAATTAGCCTAGTAATTAACATCCACAACTTCAGGCTTCAAGTTGTTAAAGCACAGTTAATAGATGTTTTGTAAGCAAAGCTGACAAAAACATATACTTCACTGGAGTGTAAAAAGCTGATGAAATTCTCCAAACGATAAGCGCTTTCGGCAGATGCCTTCTTCAGATTGTATAAAAGTGTGGTTAGCTCTTCCTGTTTATAAAGGAAACACAATCAAGAGCTGGTAGCTAATTGTCTTTGATGTTCTTAAAGAAACAGGACAAAAATAAATGTTCAAAGTGGAGATTTGTCTCCTATAATGTAGTTCAGTGTTAAAAATGCTAAAATCATGTATTAATGTTTGGTAGGTTTCTTCTAGATTTTAGAACAGGTCTGAGAGGTACTATTGTATTAAGACCTGGGGGTCGATTGGCTCTAAAATTGTTGATCCAAAAGATCTCTCTCAATTCTGTCCTGTTATGGACATCTCCTTCCCTGATGTTTTGGGTGACCACTTCCACTGCTTTGAACAAGAAATTATGCGTAGGATGGACCAATACGTGTGCTGCTAAGGCATTATGTGGAACTTTCTGATCAATGTCTCTGACATGTCGTAGAATACGATCCTTTAATCGTTGGTCAGTTTTACCAAGATAGAAAGCTTGGCACTTGCGACAGGTAACCAAATAGATAATATGGCTAGTAGTACAATCAGCATAAACATTGAAATGAAAGTTACGTCCAGATACTGGGTGGAGAAAAGTATTACTAGTGTCTAAATAAGGACAAGCTTTGCATCTGCAGCATTTAAAAGTACCTTTGCGGTCTGATAGTGGACCACCACGTTTAAAGCCATCTTTATGGCATAATAATCTCTTGATATTCTTTTTATTCTTATAGAGAAACCTGGGTCTCTCTCCAACGATGTTCTTTATTTTATCATCCGCTGTCAGAATCGGCCAAAATTTCCTGATCACTTCACAGACCTGTCGATTGTCTAAACTGTAAGTGATCATGCATCTAAGTTGTTGAGGTGTTGTGTCATTAGACTGTCTTTGTGAAGATTGTTCAGACCTCTCTGAGTAATAAGGTTGACCTCTTTGCTTTCTATAGGTTTGCACCTGTGAAGCTGGTGGAAAATTATTTTCCTGGTAAGCCCTATCCTTCAAATATCTACGTAGATTGGATTGCTCTTCCAAGAATTCCTCCTCATCAGTACATAGTCTTGAGACTCTTAAGATTTGGTTGTCAAAAATGTTATCAAAAATATGTCTTGGATGCATGCTCTGCCTATGTAAGAAATGATTTTGCCAGGTCTCTTTCTTATGCACCCCAGTAGAGAGACCTTGGATTGGATGTAAACGTATCTTGACATCCAGGAAATCTATGACTGAGGATGAGTGTTTCATTTTGAACTCAAGGAAGTCAGTGCTGTTGTTAATGAAGCTGACAAAAAGATCCAATTGGTCAATACCTCCTTTCCATAAACAAAAAACATCATCCACAAATCGCCCATAGTAGACAAGTTCATTCTTCCAGATATTTCCATCACTGAAGATTGTTTTAAATTCCCACTCAGCCAAGACCAAGTTTGAATAACTGTTGGCACATGGAGTTCCCATGGCCACACCCCAGGTTTGCAAATAAAAGGTATCTCCATACATAAAGATGTTATTCTCAAGGACTAATTCCAGCAGAGAACAAAGAGGTTCCATTGTTAAATTATGTCTAATTAGAAAATCATGTAAGGCCCTCAGGCCATACTCATGGGGGATCACAGTAAAGAGACTGGTTATATCCATAGTTACAAGTAGAAGGTTATCAAAACCATCCAGAGACTTAACAGTGGAGAACAAGTCTTTCAAGAAGCTGCCTGTATCCTTCAAGACAGTGGTAGCATAAGGCAAAGCTTTCTTGAGTTCATTTTCAACATACATGGATATGGATTCAGTGATCCATCCTCTCCCAGAGACAATGGGACGTAAGGGAGGGTCCAAAAGATCTTTATGTGTCTTAGGTAATCCACCAATGCTGGGAAACATAGGATGAGGTGTTTCAAAAAATTCATATAAATCTTGCCTGATCCTTCTTTCCATCAATAGATCATACGTGCTCCCTCTGATACATTCAATTCTCTGATTTACTTCTTTCTTACTCAATTTGCGATAAGTCATGTTGTCATCCAACATCAGTGAAACTTTATTACGATACCAGTCTGCATCCATCACTACTATGCAGCCACCTTTATCTGCTGGTTTGATCACCAAGTTATCTGTCCTTCTCAACTGTTGGAGAGCCTCTTTTTCTTTCCTGTTCAAGTTATAGAAACAATTCTTAACTTTATCTGTTGTACCTCTCACCTTGTTTATCTCATCCTCACACAATTTCATAAAATGTTCTGCTTGAGGAGGATTAACTGGAGTAAATAAACTCAATTTCTTATAGGTCTGCTGTTCTTTCGTAGAACCTTCTCCAAAAATACATTTCAGGGACACGTTCCTGCAGAACAACCTAACATCCGTCATGAATTCATTCACATCAGAAGAAACAGCTGGAATAAAACTCAGTCCCTTATTTAACAGGCTGATAACATCAGGATCCAGTGTGATCTTGGATAAGTTAACTACTAAGTCATTACCCCCAATATTTAGTCCACAAACTTCTTCCGTTTGCGTTCTTGACTCTGCATCTTCTGTGGCCTGTATGAATTCTCCCTCACAAAAAACGGCAACGGCCAGTTTACTGGTAGGTGCGTCATCGCTTCTTTAGGTCTAGTAGCACAATTAATGGTGGTGTTGGAATTACTATCATCATTGGTATCGTTAGCACCAGTACCTCCCAGATCCCTGGTGACGATATCAATGCTAACAGTAGGAACCTCCTCTCCTGTAGATGAAGTCGAGGAGGGAAGAGAAGTTGATGAGGTAGTAGTTGTTTGAGAAGGATGCAAAGTGTTAGCAGTCTCTTTTACAGCCAAACCTTGTATGGCTTTCTTTTGTTTAGTAGTAGAAAAATGGGGACATCCTCGATTGGTGTTATCCTCTCTAGGCCATTCAAAGATATGACCGTTAGTGAAATCCCTATGATCTCAATTCAGTTTACTCATTTTTTGTAGTTTAAGCTTATTGTCATAAGTGCTTAAGTTCACTTGTAACTGTTCAATCTGGCATAAATGCTGGTCCTGCAAATCACAACGTTCCAGTTCTTCTTGTTTCTTAAAAATAAAAGAGGAAATTTGTTCTTCCTCAGGTTTAAAAAAATCAATGAGCAGCCTCATGTATTTTTGGCTAGTTTCCAAATTAATCCTTTGCCATTGGGTTAACAGCTCCGGATAGGTGTTTCCATAAGAGGGAAGGCATTTAACTCTCATTCCTCTTGGCACTATGAAATAGGCAAGCTTCCAAATGGAAGCATTGCCATTGAAGCCTTTTAAGGCGATAAGCAGCATTTTCTACTTCACGAAGCGTGTCAGAAAAACTAGTATCTACTGCAAGGTTTGTAGTATTAGGTGCTAAATAGTCACTACTAAAATTAATAGTTAAAAGTGGATTCGCAATGTCTCTAGAAAATCCAGGAAAATTGCATTGCATCTGTTTTCTAATGTCATTAAAAATGTTTCTAATTAACTTGTTATGTATATCTTGATTAAGGTGATCACTGTATTATGGTTTATAATAAACAGATATGATAAAGTAGAATTAGAAACTGAGAAACAAGTATTAATGGCCTTGCAATTATAAAGCACTGAAAATCTATAAGGGAGGCAGGTATTAAAAGATCTGACTTGTAAAAAAAAAAAAAAATAATAACAACAGGGATAGACAGGAATAATAATGGTATAATAAAAATAAACCTGAATAAGATATATTAAATATATATACAATTCAAGTAAAGATAATATTACAAAATGGAAGTGGAAGAGAAGCTCTTCAGATTGGATATGAGAAAACATTTGACAATTAACTACACTCATGAGACATTATTTAAAATAAGAACTTTTACAGAATTTAGTTTAAACCAATGTGACCATCTTGAAATAACTTCAACAAACAAAACCAGTACTCAATGAAAAAGTACACATGTACCCATATTCACATTTTGGTTATTCATTAATTGATATTAACAATTCAAATGTACATGCATTCAGCATCAGCATCAGCTCCATATTAACCATTTTGTACATAGGTTCATAGGTTGGTACTAGGCTATCAGCCCTAGGGTCTATACAAGCCTAGCCATAACAATTCCCTGGCTATTTCTTCCCACACTATTTACTTCCCTGGACCCAGGGTCTACAGTGTCACATCAACAATGACATCACCTAGAGCCAATGTTCACACTGCTTGGAGGTTTAGTTGAAATCAATGTAATTCTACAAGACCTACATTTAAAGTTGCCTGTCTTGGTACTTAGACACATTCAATCCTGTAATCCTGAGTTTAATTCCTTCCATTGCACCTTGAGTACTATAGAGCAGAAAGCAGGTTACTTACCTTGATTGTACTTTGGGGTCACCATTATTAATCTGCTCCTGTACCTAGAATGACTGTATAGTTGTTACATAACTATAAACACTCTATGTAAGATTCTAGGAATAGTAACTTAAAGGTAGCATTTTATGTATTGCAGGGCTTCAGAAACTAGCTACATTTATACTCTCAAGGTTTTACTGTGATATACCTTAAGGTCATTAAGCACAAATCTTAGATGAAAAAATACATCTTCCCCTTTGAAAGGGAGTAAACAAATTATATCCTTAGTAACCTACTGTTCTGTCTGGCCATGCTGCTAGCCTTCTTTCTTCCCTATTTGTCTGTGTCTTTGTATCTGCTTGATTCAGTTCCTGCACAAAATGTGTGCTTCCTTGGCAATATATGTTCTCTGTGTCCATCTTTTTTTCTTCTCCTTCTTAGTTTACCAAAACTGCAGCATTTACATTTGCACATGTGAATAACCCCACAGATTCTCAAAAATACAATACAATTTTAAATTAAATAAAATAAAATTGTATAATACAAAACTGTGTATGATACATTCAGATCTAAGAGTAGCTCCTGCCTCTCTTCCTTTTAATTGTTACTCTTCTCAGATGGACTTAACTTATCTGGCCTAGTAGCAGGGTTTCTCAGCATCACAAGTATTTCCTGTTTCACTTATCAGCTTTCATAGCAGATTTTTGCTGCTATCCAGTCTGGACTGTACCAAAATACTGATATGACCAATCTTCAAAACTACTGGCTTATTACAATTTTTTTCATCATATATTGATGATTCTGGAGGCAAAGGAGTGCACGCTGATAGGTTTAGAGTTTGAGGCTTCATTATAGCCAGCCTTAGGTAAACTGGCACCCTAGGTGAAGGAGTCTATTTCAAAAAGTGTATATTAATTCACATTTTATTATTCTGTCAGTTTCTTAAGTCAATAGTACTAATGTTCTTAAACTATCCCTAATTATTTCTGATTTTGTCTCCACTCCTGTTGAGATTTGTCCCTCATTTGTTGAGAGTGATGTCTGATGGCAATGAAATATTTCGCTTCCATTGTCCGCACAAACAAGTTACCATACATTAAAGTGTGACAGAGAAATATCATCCAAATATCTGGCCAATCATTGCTAGCATCCCTGTAAAAAATAACACCTCACCTCAAATGACCACAAACATCACTCTTTCAGAAATATTTCCCAAATGTCTAATTGATCACTGCCAGTAATATTGCAAAATACTTATCTCACCATCATACCACTCCTCTCATCTCAACCATCCTCACAAAGCCAACATATCATCAAAATATCTGACTGATCACTACCGACCTTATTTTAAAATGATAGCAACACTAACACACCACACCACTACTCAAAGTATGTCCATAACTCATAATGCCCCTAATTTTATTTCATGTTAAATAAATATTAAAAAAAAAAAAAAAAGAAAAGAAAATATTTCCGTCAGGTGCATCTTTGCACCTACATTTGTACACTTCATGGTCTATATTCCTGTGGTCTTGCAGAGTTGAGTGAGTTAAGTAAATTAAGTCAGTTATTGCACCACACCCTGGATCACTCGATGTTCCCAGATGCATTTTTTTCTTTATTTTTGGAGACGTGGTATTTATTTATTCATTTTTTTAGAACAAAGAAATGTTGCTCTAAAAAATAAATGAACAGGGAAAGAGTACCCCTGCAAAAATGGCAAGCATGGCACCCTAGGCAATCGCCTAGTTTGCCTATACATAAGGTCAGCCTTCATCTTCATTTGCTGTTGCCTGTTTCTTCATATAGGAACCATCCAAGCATGGAATTTTTACCACATGCACAAACTGCTCTTGACAGGGAAATTCTGATGTCAACAAGATCACTTGGTTAACATATTAAGGATGAATAACTAAATCATTTCACTCTGCTTAAACTTTCTTTATTTCTTTAGGATGAAGGTTCTCAGTTTCTTCAACTGATAAATGTTAAGCAAAGTTTCTCAAAAGGTTCTGGATTGATGGTGGAACTGATGAGGCTGTTGTTTACATTCAAGAAGTTGCGCAACGCTACCTAAGTGTGTCTCTGATAAATGATTATGGAAATCCCACTTCATGGACACACACAAACCAATCTCAGTTACTAATGATAGCGCATACCTTGCTATGGTATCATAGAATGGATTACCACACACCTGTATTGATATACATTTTTACATCCTTATGTTCCTTTTGTGGCCCACCATATGCTTCTGTTGCCCACACGAATCAATGTGTTATAAAAATATCTGAAAAGTTAAGGGTTTAGAAAGCCAGCTGATGAGATGATGTTTGTTAAGTTCATACCATCCAATGTTGTTCTCAAAATAAGAATATTTAGCACAGAAATATTGTGGGAAGAAATAGCCAGGGGACTGTTATGGCCATGCTTGTACAGGCCCTTGGGCTGATAGCCTAGTACCAACCTATGAACTCAGAGCTGTTACCAAACATAATGATTGTACACCAATGGATTTGTTTTTAAGTATCTTTCCCAGACTGCAATTGATTCTTGTTGTCCCTGTCCAGACTATTAGAGTATATGTAAATCAGATTAGCACCAAAATGAATAAATATACCAAAAGCACAACATATACAGTTATGATATTCACTGAAATGAGCATGCCAAAAATATGCAACATTCAGTGAATAATATAATTTTTAAGTGCTAATAGAACCACCCTTAACATCTTGTGTTTTTTTTTTCTTCAAGGAGGCAAGCAACACAAATCTTTGTGATTAGTCAACAGCGATTCGTGTTTCCATTTATGTAGTCAACCAATAAAATTATAATAGCTGCTTTGTATTTATTTCTGCATCCAACTACTTCAAACATCAGTATGACACTATAAAATAAACCTGAGTTCATTTCTTCCTAATGCGGCTCTGAGGTGTCATTTGTTGATGAAAAAATAATAAAATCAGTTACTTTAATCTACTCTTCTCAATGTGTGACTTTTTCTGTGGGTCTGTTATACATGGATGTCGTTCACTAGTATTTAGAAAAGGAAGCTGTAAAATGAACTTTGTTACAACATTGTATGTAACACTAATAAATAAGCATGTATATGTGTGTTTATGTATCAATATTTGTGTTTGCATCATGTAAACAATAAATATAAAATAATAATGCTTGAAAGTATTTCCTGAATTCATCATGTAATATATATTTTAAAATTAAGGACAATTTTTTTATGATATGAGACATGCCAGTGTAGTGTTTTTGAGAAAATACGGTACTTTTCCATTAAACCCCTACCACGTGTTTTCAGTGCCAGATCAGTGTGTCTCGCCTTATTCCTCAGCGAGCTGTGCAGATCTTTCAGACCCATGGACTTTTCAAAGTTTATTTTTCTAATAAGTTAAAATCATTTTCTTTCTACTGGTTGATTATGTGAAGACGACACTACATAGAAGATATCCATCATTCATCATCCATGTCAAAAGGGTACCACCTTTACACATGAAAAGGAAAGATGTAAGATAGGAAACATTAAGAATATTATACATAAAACCAAACAAAAATATCCCTAATATTCAGGGCACCACCTGAGTTGAGAGGAATGTTGCAGCTGTTTTCGGCTTGCATTTTTTATACGAGGTATCAAAAGTAAAAATCCCGGTATTCTGAAACGAACATCTCAGGATTCTGTTCAAATATTGTGAAAACCTCAATTTCGTGATTTTTGTGTGGTTTTATGTATAATATTCTTAATGTTTCCTATCTTACATCTTTCCTTTTCATGTGTAAAGGTGGTACCCTTTTGACATGGATGATGAATGATGGATATCTTCTATGTAGTGTCATCTTCTCCACATAGTCAACCAGTAGAAAGAAAATGATTTTAACTTATTAGAAAAATACAAAGTACATGTCAGGAAAACCATCTCTGCTGCACAGCAGGTGGTGCGATACATTGCTGAAATAATGGAAGTATGACTTTAAGTGCTAACATTCCACAGCTTCTCACTGTACTAACATCATAATGATTCTGATGTCACTGTGGAACTTACTGTAACATTCTACACTGTAACATACTTTGTAGTTTGATTCTCAGAGAGGCAGAATTGAGCATGTTTTTCAGAAGTGAGATAAGATAGAGAACCATCCCATGTTTTTTTTTTTTTTTCATTAAAGACCACATTCCAGAGGTTTACCAAGCGACTGAGAAAAATCATCTTCATTCTTTACCTGGTACATTGTTCCCAGTGTTAATGAGGTATGAAAAAAAATTAACTCAATTTTCAACAGGTTTTAGGCCTCACTTAGGTCTCAAGGATCACTTGGTATGAAGTTTGTATACATTACTGATCTTTAATGATTATTAGAAATTATTTCACTGTGTAATCATCATATCTCTGTGCATAGTTATGGCTCATTTCCTGCTGATTAGGATGCATTTTGTCTGCTTAGATTTATAATTCAATTTAAAGAAGATAGTATTTAGGCTATGTTCTACTACTTATTCTAAAGTATGTGCATTTTAAAAATGTAAAAAAATGTAAGTGGAAATCAGTCCATCAGCTGGATTTGTAAGTAATCCTACTGATCCTAATATTGTGATATCACAGTTACAGACCTAAAAACACTTTTATATTAAAATCAGCTGTTTGTGTTGCTTTCTTCTCACTTTTAAATAAACCAACAAGTGATTTCTTAATTGCCCTGTTTTCATTTGACATTTTCTAGACTTTGGGCCGGATTCATGAATGACCAAATTCTGTGGAGGAACAGTATAGCAGCTCCTGCACGCAATATGGCCGCCGTGCGACCCAGGATAGGGCCGTTTTCGTGTGCACGAGCGGCCCTATACTGTTCCTGTACAGAATTCCTTTCAGTATGCAAATCACCTCATTTGCTGGTGAAAACCATGCAAATGTGGTGATTTTGTGATCCAGTAGCCTAATACATTTTTGCATCTGACAAAACGGAGGCATGACAGCTTGTGAAAAGCATGCATTATGTAGAACAGACAAGCCAATGGCCAAATATAAGGCCATTGGCATGAAAAGCCACATATTTTTTTTAAAAATAAAACTTTTTTTTTGTCTGATCTCGGCCGTTTAAGCTAAGGGCAGCGGCACCCAAACACAGGAGTGCCGGAAATAAAAAAAAAAAAAAAAAAAGGGAAAAACTGCCATTTAACAGAAATATGCATTCTGCCATTATAGTCAATGGCAGGTAGAATGTAAACAAGACAAGGGAGCACTGGTTGTCAAGGGGAAAGGGTGTGCTTGGGAATTGTAACTATGGACCTGCACATTGGGGTATGCAAATTAAGGGACCTATATTGAATCACAGATTTCTACCTACTGGAAGCCTGCACCGAATTGTGCATGTGCAGGAATAGGGAGCCATGTAGGCAGGACAAGAGGATGACTTCATTAGGGGTTGTATCATGTTTGGTGTAAACTTATTGGAGCCCTGCGGCCCGTGTTTGCTCTTAGCTAAGCAGAGCTAAGGAAGGGTGTGTGTCTCACATTGTTTAGCACTGTTTTTCCTGCTTAAATGGATGTGTGCTTAAAAAAAAAAAAAAACAGGAAATAGCAGCTCTGCTCACATCTGAGCACTGGGTATGTGCGTCTTGCCTTGGAGCTTAAACGGGAAGGTAATGGGAAGGGAAAACAGAAGTAGGAAGGCAATCAAGGAGAAGTAGCATAGCTGACAGGTGAAATGTATCAGAATCAGCCAATTACACAGGCAGCAGCCCAGCCCAGCACAGCACAGTACTATAAACTACGCAAACCCCTTTCACTCTGGTTTTTCTCACAAACTCTACACCACCGGTGTACACAGATGGGGAAATTTTACCTGGCAAAAGTAACAAAATGGTAGGGGCTGCTGTCGCTCTCATACATCAATATGTGCAAGCGGCTGAGGGTGGTGAGGATGTGAATGCTGACGACCATCCCACAGTGAGGAGGAGGAGAAGAGTGTACAGACTCAGGGTAATCTACCAGGGCCTACATGAGCTGGAGATAATGGAGCACTATAGGGTGGACAGGGACATTCTACAGCAAATTTTTGAGCTGTGCCGGCACCACCTCACACATACAGAGCCAACAGAGGGAAACCCATCCCAGTGGATACCAAGGTATGTGTAGGCCTAAGAATACTAGCCACAGTTCTGTGGTGGTTGGTGACTTCAAATCAAAGGGGGGGCTGCAGGATACAGCTGAATGGGTGGGGTCAATAGGAAGGGGTGCAGCCAACTAGAAAGGGGAGGAGCTATGCTCAAAACCACAAAAAATGTAACTTTAATTAAATACGCTGCCATGGGTGCCAAACCGTCATCATGAGAGTCCAAACAAGACAAAATGAAGTATAGAAGAAAAAAAAATTTCAATGCATTGGCTGCATGGCAGCTTACTTAATATCTGGATGGAAACAAAAAGGTTGTGAGGCATGAAAAAATAAATTACTTTTTAAATGCATTACTGGAATGCCAGTCAAAATCAAGTATAAGAAAAACAAGCAGCACTCAACTCAAACCACTTCTCCTTGCACTGCAGTTCTAATTATAATTTATATTCAGCTTTATTAAAGTACCAAGTAACATGCTGAAAGTAGCAATCTCTGTGATACCTCCACTTGTAAAAATGTTTCTTATCCAAAAAGGACCTGCTGCCTGACAATAACTATCTACTTGTTTCATGGGGAAAACATCATCAAAGTAAAAAATGAAAAGCAAGCAAGAAACAAGCTCAAGATACATTGCTTAAAGGATTACTGCATAGGTTATGGACCACATATGATAGACTGGCATTCTGTTTAGTTTACAGGTAAAGCCTGCAAAGATGACTGCAAGTCTCCAACAAATGTAATGAACTTCTTAAAATAATGTAATCCTGTCCTTTATTACAAATACTGTCATATGCATTTCAATACCCAAGGCTTATACGTTATCTAGTTACGTAAGAATTCTCTGCATGGCAACAACAGAAAGGCTTTCAATGTTGGCAATTCTTTAACAGTATTCTTATTAAAACTTACTTGCATCTTACAGTCTCAGACAAGCTTACCTGATGGTCATTAAAGTATTACTACTTAAACACAGAGCAACAGGCACTTTCTGAATAATAATAAGCATAAATCAACAGTATAAAAATATAACAGAAACCAGAACATTCTGCAAAATCAAGGACAGATGAAAAGCCACTGTAGTACTTGTGTCTACCTTGGATGGGGAGATACTCTGCACATTTACACTGCATAACTGCTCCTTGCCTTGCTTGGACACATCCAGAGTCACTACATGGGGGAGTGGGGTGCAACAAGTATGTCACAATTTGAAATGTCTCTGGCTGACTGTGATGTCCCTGACACATGTGTCATACCTCTCAACCTCAGAGCAAGAAATCTGGACAAAATCATACATAGAAGTGGGACAAAGGCCCACAAATAAGGAAAATTTTAAATATTTCTCTTATAAACTTAGAAAGATAATAGAATAGTAGGTCTTACATTAGTATGAATTTTCTGAAGGGTATGAAATCTGAAACTCAAATGTCCGTCATTATTTTCTAACTTCAGTCTTTAATGATTTGCCACTAATTTGCCAAAAAAACACAATTTTATGAAAAATGGACCAAAAATGTGATGCAAAAATATAAAATAGCCACACAATACAGATGGGAACCTGTCAAAGAAGGGACACTTTTTAATATTAGTACTGCTAACTTGAGCAGCTGACAGAAATAAAAGAATCTGCATGCATTTCTGAAATAAAAGTAATCTATAACTCTGATTATTACAGTTATTTATTAATTGTAAACCCTCCACATTTTCTTCCAAAATTGCCATTTTGCGAAGGGATTATTAGGGGAAGAGCAACATTTTGAGCTAAAATCTGGGAAAGTTGACAGGTTTGGATATGCCTAATTCTATAAAACAATTTATTTGCACGTACCTCTCAACCTGTTAATGCAGGAAATCTGGACAAGGCCAAATATATTGGGGGAACATATAAACAGTACTAAAAAATGCTCTTGTATAAACTGAGCCAGTTGAATAACCAGGGTTTGATTTAGCATGCATTTTTTTTGAAGTTTATAGAGTCTGAAACTCAGTGTCTGTCATTATTTAGTGACTTAATTCCAAAATGATTTGCCAGAAAACCACAAATTTTATGAGGAACAAACCAAAAATAAGAAGCAAAAATCTATTAATTCTGTGAAAATCTGGACAGTTGAGTGGTATAGTTCAGCTGGGGCTGTCTTTGAGTTTGCCGCCCTTCCCCCTCACAAAATCATGGTCGAATGGAGCCTCCCCCCTGCAACCATTTCAATGAACCATTACTTGGCAATTTCACCCCATTTACCATAAACACTAATGTGGATACTGCTTTACTTCTACAATGATTTGGACTTCATTTGAAAGTTTTATTTTGCATTTTACAGCACAAACACAACTAGGCTAAAATGTAACCACAGCATGCCCTGCTGATTTAGAACAGAAATGCATATAAACTATATACCTGTGCAAATGCATGTTTTAACAGTAGAAACTAGAACATCAGAGTTAACTTACAAAACTTCAAGAAAATAAGTTGAAATTAAGTTGCTTTACGATTGTGCTATAAAAGTTCTGTCTCAGTTTCAGTTTAGCAGACAAATGTCTAGAGCTAGAAGTTTTTGTATTGTCTTGAAGAGAAGTAATTGCTAGGTTTAAAATGTAAAAGTGTTTTATTGTGTTACGACTTCCAAGATCTGAGAAAACATCTGAGAGATATATATTTTTAACAAAGAGATGGTAAATTCTGTTAGTTTCTGTTTTAGTCTGGGAACTGAAGTAAGGTGACAAAAAGTGATGTCACCCAAGCTAGCCCAGCAGTCATATTTGATATTGATTTAAGAATTATCTCAGAGGAAGACTGTGAATTTTGTATTTTGTCTTGGACATAGCAAGAACATCCACTCATCATCATCACCATCA
>NC_056736.1:380881828-380921263 GCF_019279795.1 Protopterus annectens
ACTGTGCCAGCCACGCCTCACTCACAGAACCAACAGAGGAGAACCCATCCCAGTGGATACCAAGGTATGTGTAGGCGTAAGAATACTAGCCGCAGGTACCTTCCAAAGGGCAACTGGGGATATCATGGGGATCTCACAGGAATCAGCATCTACGGTACTCCACCAGTTCCTGGATGCCATGTCAGCATATGCCAATGAGCACATATATTTCCTCAACACCCATGAGGCATTGACCAGCAATATGCATTTCTTCCACCAAATATCAGAATACCCTGAGGTAGTGGGTGTTATACACTGCATGCACATACACATCAAAGCACCACCTGGTGAGCAGGGTAGGTTGTACATAAACCTCAAGGGCTTCCCCTCCATCAACTGCCAGGTCGTGTGTGATGCTCAGGGCATTATCTTGAATGCGTGTGCTGGCAGCACTGGAAGAAATCACGACTCCCACATCTGGCATATGACATAGCTGTACCAGTCATTTGTCAGTGGGACATCCCATATGGCCACCTAGTGGGGGATGCTGGTTACACACTGGAGCCATGGCTGATAACACACCTCAGAAATGCACACACATCTGAACAAGAACTCCATAATGAGGCACACTCACAAACAAGAATCATAATAGAGCGTGTGTTGGGATACTCAAGTCACGGTTCCGCTGCCTGGACATATCCGGTGGAGCCTTGCAGTACTCTCCAGCTTCATGTACACAAATGTTCATAGTATGTGCCATGCTACACAATATGATCCTGCGGAAACAGCTGCAGCAGGAACAGCACAGGGCAAGGCCACACAGCCCCCCACCATTGCCAAGGCCATCACAGGCACAGAGGGACTCAGAAGAAGGACAACCTGCATCTGCCCATGTAGGCAGAAGGAGGTGTGCCCAGTATGCCCAGGCTTTGGCAAAGAGGCAACGCATAGCACATACACTGACATGGTAGGGACCCAGGGAATGACACCTCTCTCTGACTCACACATACAGTAAAAGGGATGCCAAACATGACACTACCTGTGCTTTACCATGTATAGGGAGTGTACTATGTGCATCTGACATAGTCAGCCCTCCAGCACCATCCTCAATACTGGCACAGCCACAAGGTAAGTCACTCTTCCTATCAATTGCTGAATGGAGTAGTATGTTCTGATAGCTGTATCTATGGTATGGATGTGAGCATGCAAGGGAATTGTGTGGCTAAATGGGATGGCAGCAGATAGTGGACACCTATACGGGCAGCATGAAAACCATAACAAATACTGGTGTCAACATACTGGGCAGTACTAGACAAGGTGACAAATCTCACTGCAGTACATGTGGTGGCCTAAATGTGTGGCCATAGGACACACACATGCATGTCAGTGAGGCTCACATACCCAACACCAGCCTCAGCCAGCAGGACAGGTGTAAATGACCATAAAGAAAGGCTGAGCTAAGGCGTCCAATTGATGGCAATGGTAAACAGCCCCCCTCCAGACCTACACAGACAGACTACAACAGGTCTGGCAGTTGTATGTTAGTTCTGAAGGGTAAGAAGTCTGAAACTGAAATGTAGGTCAATAAAACCTAAGATTTGTACTCTACTGATATGCCTCCAGTCTGCATGATAGGTCAGAATACAAAATTAAATGGAAGCCAACAGAGTACCTGAAATACCAGTACAGTCATAGCAAATGTTTAAAGTCATCAGGTGTGCCCCCCCCTCCCCACAATCCTATGCAGAAATGCAGTAACATGTACGTGTCGGTTTAATAACAGTGGAGCACAGATTACCTGACCTGGCCCAATTTACAGGATAGATTGTTGCATGTGTACAATTTGCAGGGGTCCATGTGTTAGGTTGTTGTGTGTGCAATATTGTCTGGAAGTGATCAGCATGTAGGCATGGTGGGTTGTGTCTCGGTGGGCTATGACCAGTACTGTTGATGACAGGGCCATGTTCCAACAACTGCAGTGCCAACCACAATGCTTCTCAGCAATATCCATGACAGCAGTCATCCATACTCACTTTCCAAATGTCAATATCTGTCACCATCTAAACAATGGACATGCCATGAATGTGGACCCAGACATTCACAGAGTACACAGTTGGAAGTATCCTAGACAGAATACATAAAATGTAACTTCAACTGCACATACCTTTGGAATTGTACATACAGGTTAGCAGCACATTAGCTGACTGTGTAGTATGGAATACTAATGTAGTCTGGCCAATCAGTGACAGACCACAAAAGGTACAGTTATGAAGTAATGGAGACTGCCTATGTCCCCGCACAAGGCAGCATAAGGGGAATGTCCCCCCAGGTATATCTGTGAGTCAGCTGCAAGAAGCTTCCATATCACACATGCACTCAGCTCACCCCACCATCAGCCACAGGTTTATCACAGGTCATATCCCTGCTGTTGGGAATGAGTACAGTATGACCCTGACTTCTGTATGGGAATACCCTCAGAATGCAGCATGCTGAAGAGGTGTCCCATGCAATTGTGTCCCTAGCTGTAAACAGCACCCTGCCAGCATCCAGACCAATGGATTAATATGGACAGGAACTATTTCCATTAACACCTCGCACACTTACCCTGTCACCCCAGGAGAATCCAGTGGCTCTCATCCTGGGAATGTAGGAGTGACAGAATGCACTGGCCTGCTGCAGATGGCCTGCATCACCAAATGGCCTACAGTCCTCTGTCAAAGATATGTGCCTCACCCGTAGTGCCAATGTATGTTATCTCATGGGGTCCCAACTAACAACATAACACAGTCAACAGAACACAAATGCAAGGCCATGTTGACAAATCCCAGTAGCATGCAAACCATGTCCTACTGCATGAACTGTGGACCAACCCCTAAATACTGCTGGGAAGAAGGGACAACTATAGGGTTACTTCTCAGATATCATTCGTATAATGCTAAGAATAGGACAGAATAACAGAGTGGGGGGTGTAGAGGCATGGACGTCATGGAGTGTGTGAAGTCTGAAACTCTGATGTGTGCCCATACAACCCCTGCCTGCAAACCCAGTAATGGGTGGCTACAAGCCCTGCCTCTGGGTAATCTGGGTGAATCTGTACAGCTCAGAGGTATGGCCACAGCAGGATATGGCCATTCTGTTACATCGATATATGTACAAGAAGGGGATCCTCAGCCACCACAGTACCAAAGTGCTGGACCATTTACACAGACCCATCAGCAAGTGTCTGCAGCTACCCTTCCAAAATGTCATAAGTGTGCAAGAATATGTAGGCTGCGGACCAAAATACTGGACACAGCTTCATTCATCTTGTATTTCCCAGGAAATAACTGTGAGCAAATAAGTATATCTGTCAGTAGTTGATGACATAATACATCACAGTGTAAAACAGTACATGTGTCTGAACATCTCTGCTAACACCAGCCATGTAACACAAGCAGCACAAACACAATAGTTACAGTATCCCACTATCTGTCACCTATTGTGACTCCATATTGTCAACCTATCTACAGATATCCTGGAGAAACAGGTTGCTAGCTGTAGGTGTAGAACACCAAACCCTGGACTGGAGTACAACCCACCTGGAATAGATTCACACACTCAATACAGAAGGTCATACTGGACATGCTCCTACACTTAGAGAAATGAAGCCCATGTCTGACAACACAGTGGACTATACACATTTGTAAGTCGCAGATGTCTTTGCACACACACCACATTGCACACCATTCATACTTTGCACACACATTGGATATGAATACTTACACATATCCCAGGCCAACACATTACAATATGTCAAACATAAACACACATAGATGTGGGAAAGAGAGAGAGATAGACAGTGAAAGAGAGATTTCTATCATGAGGTCTGTCCCACCCACCACACATCCAGTTGGCTGATATCACATGATGTACTGATATCAATCACTGTAGACATTGCTTTTGGTAGCCCTCAGCCCTATAGTGTCTGTGGTGCTTGTGATAACTGTGTAACACGATAGTACAAATCAGTATTCATCTAGCATTTGTATACCTAGTCATGTCAAATGTAAAGTTGTGTGTGACTGAGTGTGTGTGTGTGTGTGTGTGTGTGTGTGTGTGTGTGTGTGTGTGTGTGTGTGTGTGACTGTGTGTTTCCAGAGGAATGGTTTATAGCCCATTCACACACACTGCACTTCCCATTGCCTATGTTTGCACTCCTACTGATGTCAGTCACCTTGAAATAAGCCTCTGGCCAAGTCTCAGCCCTATAAGCTGTGTGCTGCTTGCGATACATGTGTAATACTGTAGTGCAGAAAACTAGTTAGGTAGGAGTTCTAATGCCAGACATGGCAACTGTGAAACTGTGTGTGTGTGTGTGTGTGTGTGTGTGTGTGTGTGTGTGTGTGTGTGTGTGTGTGTGTGTGTGTGTGTGTGTGTGTGTGTGTGTGTGTGTGTGTGGAGATGAATGATTTTGAGGCAATTCACAGTCACTACACCTCCCATTGCCCTACTTGAGCAAGCCTGCTGATGTCAGTCACCTTGAAATAACTCTTTGGACAAACACCAGCCCCATAAGCTCCATGGCACTTGCAATAACTGCATAATGCTATAGTGTAGCGTACTATTTAGGTAGGAGTTCTTATCTAATCCCAGATATGACAATTGTGTGTATTTGTGTGAGAGAGTGTGTGCCTTTGATGATACCTGATTTTATGGACATTGCCACTTACTATTCTCCCCTTACCCCTCCATTACCACTGCTGCTGATGTTAGTCACCTTCAAAGATACCTGTGGAGAGCTCTCCAACATATAAGTTCTGTGGTGCTTGCAATAAGTGTGCAATACTATAGTATAGCATACTAGTTAGGTAGGACTTCTAATCCCAGACATGGCAACTGTGAAACTGTGTGTGTGTGTGTGCGTGTGTGTGTGTGCATGTGTGCGTGTGTGTGTGTGTGTGTGTGTGTGTGTGTGTGTGTGTGTGTGTGTGTGTGTGTGTGTGTCTTTGATGATGCCTGATTTTACGAACATTGACACTTACTACTCTCCCCTTACCTCTCCTTTAGCACTGCTGCTGATGTTAGTCACCTTCAAAGCTACTTGTGGAGAGCTCTCCAACATGTAAGCTCCATGGTGTGTGCAATAACTGTGTAATGCTGTAATAGCAATACATAGTTAGGTAGGGGTTTGCAACTCAGTACTGGTATGTGTGTGTCTGTGTGTGTGTCATCAGTCTCTTGTATGGGTGTTGGGGTGATTGTGTAATGACAGGATCCATTGCAGTGTGGGGTTTGCTACATCATTATATTGAGGACCTATATGTTCCAATGTCCACATTACAAGGCCAACAGTTTTCAAACATTGTAGAGGTTGTAGACAATCCAAAGCCATAAATGTGTACAGCCATGTGCAATTACTATGTGACAGTATGGCTTAATAAACAATATAGGCAACCGTTATAATACCCAGATACCACTCTCCCACTCACAGATCATACACAAACATGCTTGGCTCTTACTCCCTTCCTTTCTTACTTTCTCTCTGTCTGTCTCTCTCTCTCTCTCTCTCTCCCTCTCTGGTGGATGTGGAAAAGTACACCTGTTTTGCATAGGCAGTAGCTTGACTTTTGTAGGTAATGATCATGATCAGCTGATAGCCTGTGCACGAATTGGAGTCTCCCACTTGATAATTGCATGTGGAACAGCTGTGGTATCATTCCTATGGCCAATTGCATGGAAATACACTCATATAACTAAGCACTTCATGTGGGTGTTGGCCCTTTTCCTTTACTGTGAGCAGGACTTCATGTGGGTGTGTGACAAACAGCATCACAGAGGGTAGTTGGAAATACCTCTTACAACATACACTGTGGAGACAGGTCAGCAAACAGGAGGGGAATGTTCCAGACAGGGGGACAGAATTAAGTATTGCTGTTCTACATTTGAAGTAATGTTGGTTTAACAGGGTTTGTGTGGATATGGCTGTTCTACATGATTTAAAATCTGGCATGACAGTGTTATGTGGTTGAGGAAACTCTCACCTATAGGGTATCTGCAGACTGGCCAGAGTTTTGAATCTTAGATGTGGTGTATTACTCACACATTTCCTATCTTTAGAAATGCAGTAGCATACACTGATGATTGCAGTCAGTACATGGTGACATACATGTATGTTACTGACTTCATATCCCCTCAGAAGATATATGTCACAACAAACCCTGTTTCACCAGGAATTTTTTCAGTTTATTACAGCAATATGTCAATACTGGCCCTGTGTTTGTGCCTCTGTCTCCCAATTCTGTCACCCTTTGTCCATATGTCATGCATTAAGAGGTGCAGATGTACAGTATATCATTATGTACTGACATCATTCCTGATAACAAGCCAGTGATATATCAGACTGCTAGACATGTTATGTATAGGAGGCCTTATATTTGAGGACAAAACCTGGACATTCTGTTGTAGTCTGTACAGTAGTGAGGTCTGTGTACTTATGGTGATTGTTGACAGAGTGTCAGTATTATGTAACAGTGTATTGTAAATATGTTACTTGGCCTGTGTACAGACTGTGGTAGATGTCAGTGTTCTTTGTCCTGTTCTATCTGATGTTCCATGCTGCTCCAGTTTCTGGCACCCTGTCAGTGTATATTTGTAGGGCCAGACTGAGACATGTACCATACCACAGTCAGGCATCAGACTACACTGTGAATTGGGCCAGTATATGTAGGGTTAGTGTGTGAGTGGAAAATATGAGGATGGTTTTGTGCACACAGTCCATATACTGTACTATTAATTAGGCTTACCATAATGTGACTGTGACTGTGTTGAGGTTGTGGGTATGCACTTTCACACTGGTGTCTGTTACTCCATGCTGTTACATGCCTGTAGTGCCTGCTATATTTGCAAGTACATGTGCATTCCCCCATAGGAAACTTGGGTCAGTGCTGTGGCAGTCTGCCTGTAGTTTACACAGTGCTTTGTGGCATGCCTAGCAGCTCATTGTATTTACCTAGTGTGATGTTATGTCCAGATATTTGTCAGATATACTGCTGGCTGGCCACCATATGTGTTGTGTATTTCTGAAAAAGCAATGATGCTGTGAAGATGTATGTCACTAACTAGTAGGAAGTATGTGGGCTTGGGAGCTCTGCTCCTGCGGTTAATATGTGTTAGGACAGACAACTGTGTGAACTTATCTATTCCAGTATCTGTGTGATATCCCCATTTTCATGGCTGTAAGCATCCCTTTTGTCAGGCTTGGTCCACACGTCTTGCACTAAGGAGTTCTGTTTATACCTCTGGACTGACCAGATTGTTTCAGACTGTCCATGTTTATTGGTCATATTTCTGCTGTATTCCACAGGATCATTACTGTGATTTTTTGTGGTAGTTCACTGTGATAATTTTATTATGTCTGTTAGTAACTGATGGTGTACATGTCAGTATCAGAAGTGACTTCATACACAACATGTCTATTGACACAACCCCTGCTACTGTAGCAACATTCTACATTTATACCTGCAATACTTACATTACATTCTCTTGCACTAACAGGTTGTGACTTATGGTGCTGAGGTATGACTCCACTACATGTTATGGGCATATGTTATGTATACATACACACACACACACACACACACACACACACATATATATATATATATATATATATATATGTGTGTGTGTGTGTGTACATGTATATATATATATATATATATATATATATATATATATATATATATATATATATATATATATATATATATATATCCATATCCTTATGTGTATTATACCTTCCCAGCTGTATCCCCCCATATTAATCTGATATGTGTACATTTAGATATAAAAACTTGACTGATTCAACACTATTTTCACTTACAAGTACTAAACAATTTTAGTAGTAGAAGCAGTTGTTCACTACTATTCAGTATGTGTACTGAATGATATATTTGAAAAAACAACAAACACCTTCACAGCTTTGATGGCTTAGTGGTTAACTGCTGTGACTATAGTGCACAGGGTCCTGGGTTCAAGACCTGCAAAGGATGTTTATTTTGTTGCTAGGCAGAACAAGCATGGTTGATTACAGAGTGGTTAAGGCAGTTTTGCGCATCTTTATGTGGGTTTGCATGAGTTTGCGTGACGGTAAGCGATGCTAACATACAGTTAAATGAAAAGGCACTTACACTGTGTAGGCTTCGCTTACCAGTGCGCAAATCTGCTTAGCATTTACATTTAAGCAATGCTTACACCTGCTAAGCATAGCTCAGTCCTGGTAACCAGTGATCACATTCCAGTCTGATAAAATAGCAGGGTAATGACATATTTAATAAGTGTACTTAATTCCCTGTACATAACATGCTTCTGTGTGCTGAAATTACAGTAGCAAGGGGTGTGAGTATACTGTATGGGGCACCTGAGTATACATGGCTAGTACAACAATGTTTTCTCTTTGTATGTGTTTCATACATGGGTAGTATCCCAGGTTATATGCAGTCACACTTGCATGTATTGTATCATTATGTTACTACTTTTAACAGTGCTTTTCCAAGTAAGAGTAGATTGCAGATTGTAGTACTGGAACCATACACCCCTGCATGCAAAGCTGAACTCTGAGTACTGACTATCATGTTCTTGGTGTGTGAGCTGTATGTTATTAAGTATCTCCTACTGGATATTGATCTGATATGTGGATATTAACTGTAGACTACTATGTGTTTAGGACATGTCATTGAGGGCTGCTGTCATGTAGTAATGGCATACATATCAGTGTCAGACATCAATCTGTCAAAACATTCATCCTAATGCATAACCTGTTGGGTAGCTAATTTCTGTCTGTCCTCTGTACAGATGTGCAGATGTCATGTATCCATCTTGGCTGCTTACAGGCAATCTATGATTGACTGACACTGACATGTCTTCCCAGCTGTGTTATGAATGCCACAGCTAGGAAATGCCACCCTGTATGCACCACATGCCATGGATACCTCAACCAGACTACCACAGTCAACAGAACATGCTTAGGTACAGGTCTCTAACCCGGATACTGGCCATGTTATGTAATATATGTTGCATACATGTCAACTGGAGCACCTCAATGGCCCTCTGCAAGAGAAAACCAGATGACTGGATGTTGAATTTAACTGTCACCCTGGGGATCACTCAAGTGTCATCGGTTAATAGATGGACAGCTAACAAATGTCAGGTGGCATGATACCAGTGTACCCATATGCCCTACTCTTCTCATCTCTCCATGGACATTAGCCTGGTACACACCTAGGAACACCTGCACCTATGGACCCCAGTACTGTCAAATGTGTCAGTGTGCATTACTGAGAATAACAGTGTCTGTGTGTTTGTAAACTTGTAGTTGACAATACTCTGAGATCTTTCTCACCCACTACACCCCTTGCCATATTTAGAAATGGCTGCTGCTGTAATTGACATTAAATGTACCTTGTTACACTCTTCCCCCTATGGGCTACCTGGAGCTTGCAGTACCAGCATAACAATGCTCTACAAATGGGTAGATAGACATGGGTTACCCCCTAAGTCCTGGCAAGTGTGTGTATGTGTGTGAGTGTGAATATTTGTAAGAGACAGCATTCTGAGACCACATTCTTCAAATATAATAAACCTTGCCATACATTATAAGGGATAGTGATGTTGCTGACATTAGGGGAGTCATGACAAACCCTCACCCTACTATACCTGTAGCATGTGCAATAAATGCATATCCCTGTAGGTGCACTGATTAGATAGACAAAGGGTCGTATTGCAGTCCTGGTCAATGTGTGATTGTGGTTATGTCAGACCATTATCATGAGTTTTAGTGAGTACAATATCCAATGCGGGGTGTGGGTGCCGGGTATACTGTCTTTACACCATGGTACCCCCAGTACATGTCCCAAGGTCCACTGTATGAGGACCGCTGTCATCATCACTGACTACACTATCCAGCCCAATGATGCATGTTCTGTGTGCAAAATCTCTGTAACAGAATGGACTCACTGACAAGGTAGCACTGCTAAACCCAGGTCTGTCAAATGTGTTTATGATTGTATGTGTTTGTCAATGTGTATATGACAGTATGTCATACTATGTATTGTTCATTAACACCCAGTACATCCCCCATTACCATACTGTACAAGGCCTAGTGATGTTCTTCACTTCACAGGAAACTCGGGACACACCTCACCCTAAAAGCTCTGTGGTGTGTGCAATTAAAGCCAAACACATTAGTAGCAATAAGTACCTAGGTAGGGGTTCTACTCTCAGAGTTGCCAAGTAAGTGTGTGTGTATGTGAAGGGATCTACTTCAGTCTGCAGAAAATATATGTCCCAGGAGATCATTTGTCTGAGAACTAACTGGTTAAGGGTAACATTTCAAAGCAATAATCTTGTGGAAATACATTCAAGCAAAACTAGTAGTGGATGTGTAAATTCCCTCTTCCCCACTGTACATCTGTACAGTGATACAGGCGTTGGTATATATACATGGGTATGGTTGTTGTGGCCACAGCCACCCACATTGGGGTTATTGTTGTGGGTATCCCCCTGCTTAGTGTGCTGTTATACTGTACAGTTTATGTTAACAGATTAAGTAGTTGTTAATCACACTATGTGTGGTTCTACTCCACCCCACACCCTCCAAAGTGGGTGGCTGTGCCACCCACACCAGCACACCTATGTTTACCAACTCCAGCATTGCACTACATTGGGGAAGAGGACATATACCCTACCAGTACCATCGTCAATGACATTAAACTGACAAACTGATTATTTCCTGATGTGATGTTTTGGCAATTTGGTCTGGGTGGAATTACATAGTCCAAAATGAGTTCACTTCAAAATGAAGTACATCCATGTGAACAGTATTCTCTGTGTATTGCATGAACATCAAAGCCTCTGTGTGTGTGTGTGTGTGTGTGTGTGTGTGTGTGTGTGTGTGTGTGTGTGTGTGTGTGTTATTCATGGACATTTGGTGTGTGTCACCCAGTACACTCACAATTGTCCACTGTAGAAGAGCTGCTGACATCACCCACCATGCACTTACCTGTATACACCCCCCAGACCTATCAGCCATGTGGCACATGCAGCAACTGTTATACAGACCTGTTACTTGTGTTCAGCTGTACCCGGGATA
The DNA here is from genome assembly GCF_019279795.1 of Protopterus annectens. NCBI lineage: Eukaryota > Metazoa > Chordata > Ceratodontiformes > Protopteridae > Protopterus > Protopterus annectens. The sequence goes on from NC_056736.1 coordinate 380,892,933, forward strand.
TGACACAGTCAATGTGTCACCACAGTGCTATACCCCTTGTAGGACAGGACAGCAGACCAACATCCTGGTGACATATAGACACCTAGAACACAAACAGAATACATTATGGAGACCACAATCAGTCAGTGTTAATAACAGCTATAATGCATCATGGCTGGACAGCTACAAACCCTGATGTGTAAGCATTAATCATTCCACCTGAAAACACATTAAACAGCATTACATTGCTAAACCTTAGGACATTCACCCTGTGCATCAGAACCATATCAGCATGTCCCTGCATCAATGGTATGGATGACAGGGATGTGGCACAGGTATCATCATATGCACAGGGTGTGTTGTGGGTTTGCCAGAGGCCTAGGCTGAGCTGTTTGGTTAACATCATGTGTGTGGGTTAGGGTTTTTTTATTAAATGGGCTGTGCAGATGAGGTGTGTGTAGGTATGGAGTTGCCCTAGCTGTGTTGGTGAAGTGTTAGTGTATGTATGCACACATGTCTGCCATGTGGCTGGGTTTGTTGGACAGCTGCAGATCGTACATAGCAGGGTGTACATTTCACTGTCTCCAGCCATGGACACGGGAACTGTGCCTGCCAGGAGTTTCACTGGCACTACCAGGCAGAAGCCCAGATATGTTACTCTCCCCTGATGATGACAGTTGTCCACTGGAGCCGTGTTCCTGTTGGGGCTGGCCAGGACCACGTGCACATGGCCTACTGTGGTGTGGTGTGGACAGCACCTCCCTCATAGTGCTGGTGCTGGTACTGTCACTACAGGAGTGGCCGTGAATTGTTGCACCTCCACATAGACCTCCACCTGTTGGTGTTGCTGACCTATGCCCACATGGCCACTGCCCTACTCCCACCACATGCTTTACCGCAAACACCACATGGTCAAGGATTCTCACCATCTCATCCAAACGTCTATCCAGGGCATCTGCAATATAACAGTGGGCACCTGCAAGATCACGGATGTTGTCAAGTACAACAGAATGAGTAGCCCTCTGGAGCCTCAGACTCTCTCTGGTGGAATGTTCCATACATGCCTGTGCCTCCCTAATGGCCCAAAACATTCATCTGGTGACACCTGCTGTGGCACTTCTGCCAGGGGCATGATAGCCAGCAGCCCTCCTTCGAACACCCCTGTACATCTGCCTGTACCTTGCCGGTCATCTGGCTATGGATGCTGTGTACAGACACACTTGCCATAGTCCCCATACTGTCCTATCCCATGTCACCACCCGCTAACTGTCCCTCATCTATGGCCACTGGTGATGGGGTATATATGGGCATTGAGAATGTGTGCAGGGATGGGGTGGATAAAAGTGGGATGCCAACCGATGGCACAGCTTCAGCCCCTGACAACCCTGCCTGTTCTTCACCATGCCTATCATCATTGTCAGAGTCTGTATGGACATTAACATCAGTTTGCCTTCAGGAGGGACCCTGACCCACCTCGCCACCTGTGAGGGACAAACAAAAAATGTAATTTAAGACCTGTACATTATGGTTTACTGCAACACACACACACACACACACACACACACACACACACACACACACACACACACACACAGATGAGGTAGCACAAAGATATTACACAGACCTCTCATTACCCAACAGTCAACATGCATGACATATGGCACTCAACAGCATGCACTGCATCCATACTCAATCCTTGTTACCAACATTATACATCTCTGTGATGCATGAGTAGTGTTAGTAGGTGATGCCCCTTCACCTGGAACATACTGCACCCATGTACACAGTATTGCTGTGCACCTGTACAGCACATTGGCATGTACTGTGCACCATACCTCATGAGTGTACACACCATTGCTGAATGTGTATATGTGTGGCAGTTATGTTTGCTCTGTTGCTCACAGCCCCTATGTGTTTGTCTGACACATACCTGGGATGATATGAGGACTGATGTCAATACTTAATGCCTGACCTCTGATTTGCAGATCTCATCATCAGCAGTGCATGTATGAGCAATAAAATCCAAATACACTGACAACCTTCAAAGCTTAATGTGGATATGAGGAGTGTACACACCCTTGTTGACATTATAGCTTCTTCCATGATATGCAATGGGGCCACAATACTTCATATGTTGAGATTACACACACCCGATATGTGACATATGACCTGTGCAATACAATGCAGTATCAAAAAAATGTGTTAGTCATGCAGATGCTGAATGAGATGCATTCAATATGTGGGTTGCATAAGTGTGCACACACTAAACACAATGGTTTGTTGCAGCACCTGTTAAGTGAACTACAGCAGTCACTATTCCTGGAAGGGGTATACTAGCATGGCCCATCTTCACTTGCCATTATTTGGTCACTCCGCCCTACAAATGTTCCCCCAACTCTGCCGGATTGCAAGGTCAGCTCATGTGCACAGCCTTTGGAGTCACACAGTGCCTTCACTATTGCTGTGGAGTCAGGGTTATGTCTGGCACAATTCATGACCTTGACTGTGTTCAGATACAGCCATTCTTAGCGAGCTTTGGATGTATGCTTCAGTTCACTGTTGTGTTTCAGGATGACACCTCTCTCCATCCTCAGCCTTATTGCAGATGCTTGACAACTATGGGCCACACGAGTGTTACAAATTCTGAACGCCATGTCTACCGGCCTAGTTCCTGCTAATGAGCAGCAAACCTAAAGGTGTAATCTGGCACCAGCAAGGTAAAAATAGGGATGGTGGCCCTGAGGTGGAGTGAGGTGTTGCTTGTGCACTGCATGTATCTTTAGGAATACTGTCTGTAGGTTTCAGTCCTGGTCTCATGACACCATTACACATTACAACACGTGCCTTTGGGAGACCTGATGTTATGCATATGCCACCTGTAGAGAGCCCTGGATGATGTTTCCTGTGGAACAACTCTTCTGTCTGGTTACCCTAACCTATAGGCCACACTTACGCAGATTCCAGGTGATTGTCAATGCAGGTACTGCACAGGCAGTACTTGCTAGACATTCCTGCAAGTCCCTCAGTGTTGCTGCATGTTTCTGGGCAACCTCTTTGACCAGTTTGCAACATGTGTTGTCATCTGTTTTGGATGGGCATCTGTTTATTTTCTACATTAATGTTGTCCCATACTTCATACACACATACATGACTATATGCACTGTTTGCCATGGTATCAGCAATGTTGAGGTAAGGCTACGTTTTCCACTCCTGAGTGCTACCTTTTGGATATGGGATCCATTTCATGGTTTGTAAGATGTGTGCAAGCCACAGCTGCCTCTGTTGCAGGTGAGTGGGCAAATGTCATGGACATACTTCTTGGACAGCAGAGTATTACTTGGTGTGACATTGAGGCCCTGTACTTGATGGAAGGTGTGTACTCAAGAAGAGTGAATGCTGTCAGTACATCACAAGCTGCTTCCACAATATGTTATTTGGAGTGTGTGCACACATATGCTTCCAGTGTTTGTTAAGGTATGTATTCCCCATATTTGTTGTCCTAGCATAGGATTCCATATTACACATTCATTGCAAATGTTAGGATCACATTACAGGTTGTAAAAGGTGTGGAATGTAGTATTGTGATTTGTCGTTGTTTAGATCAGGAATAGTTGCCATTGTAATAGTGGTGTATACAATGTTGCAGCCACTGTATAAGGGTAATGTTTCAGACATGTCCCTAATGTGGCCATTTGTCCCACCATTATGTTCATCTCTGTCCAAACATCTTGCACTGACAGGTTGTTAGGTATTCTGCAGGACTCTTACATACCCTTCAGATATGCCACCATGGTGACCACTGTGATGCAGTGCAGTTAACAGCAACACTAAATGAACATGTACAGCATGCATTATGGGTAGGTGTGTTAAATGTGTGCATGGCAAATAGCATGGCCATAACATGGCTGGTGTATTGGCAAACCTGAACAAAACAACTTCATATTCACCAGCTGCAGGCTGCAGACCCAGTTGTATACCAGAGGGACCTAAATAGTTGTGTGAGAGACATAATGTCAGTAGCCACACCTGTGGCATTGGTACAGGGTGGGAGCAGCATTTCTGCACATCAACAGTACAAACCCAAATACTAGAGATTATGCATATCTGTTCATTACTACACTGCAGCAACAGACTATCTTATCTGACATATGCATCTAGATCCTTTACAGATGAAAATGGATAAGCAACAGTGGTCTACTAATGTACCCTGGGGCCTTACCTGCATGCACCTCGTCCATTCTGTGGATGGTACCCACCTCCATAATGTTGTCTTCAGCTTGCTGGCTTGGCTGGCGGGTGGGTGCCCCAAAACTGGCGAGGAGCTCCTAAGCATGTGTCAGTGGGGGCTGGATGGCATGACCCCCACCTGTGGCTAGCTGATCCTTCCTAACTGCAGCAGCACACTGAAAGGCATGGTGGATCAGATCAGTGCAGTGATGCCGCACCTGCTCATAATTGTGGTTGTGCAGGCCAACATCGTTTACCCTGTGGACAAGCTCATTCCACAAGGTGGTCCTCTCCTGCAGATCCTGGGCCCTGCACCTGAAGAGGATGGCATGATGGACTATGAGCAACTGGATTATAGCATCATTTTCCAGGGGTGTGTATGCGGGCAGGCATTCCCGGGACATTGTACCTGGAAGACATAAACAGGAAAAAAGGTCAGAGGACCTCATACAGTTGTCCACATGCACATCAACAGTGGGTATTACTTGAAAATAATCCAGACTATACCATAACACAGTAAGCTATCATGGCTTGTACATCTTGCATTACACTCCTGGCCCTGACCTGTCCAGTTCCCCCAATGTTGGACACCTAATGGCATAATCCACTACACACCATTAATTTCTGTGTAGCGGGATGACAGTGGCCATCTTCCATGTGGATGGTGTGTGGATGGTGGCATGAGTGTGACTGTAGTGTGTGATGGGACTGTGAGTACATGCCTGTGTTCATGTAGGAGGCAAACTGTGATGTTCTCATGCCCCATGGAGACTTGCTGTTGTTGCCATCAGTCGGCATTATGTGCATGCTTACCACTGATGTGGCAGGAGTGTGGGTGATGTGCATATCCCCCTGTACTACTATTGTGGACAGGGTGCCACTGTTCCTGCCTATCCTGTCTGATGCAGGTTGCCTGTATCCATAGCATGTGTGTATGACGTGTGTTTTACCTCCAGTACAGGTTGACTTGTGTTACTGGCTCTGAGACTGCATACATATGTGTAGACATGGTTGCAATTGGCCTTGGTGGTTTACATATGTCTGATGTCTTGTGGTCTGCACCTAAGTGTCCCTGTACAGCCACTATAGCAACCTATTATGTGCTTTGCATCTTGGTGGTGTCCACCAAGGGGGATTACTCTATTGTTGGTGGAGGATGGTTGTACAGGTAAGGAACTACTGATTCCATATAGCTACAGTGGATATGAAGTGTACACACCCCTGTTACAACGCATGGTACTTCTGCAATTGGAACATGACCCCACAAAAGCACATGTTAACACAATCCCTACCTGTGTTGTGTCCTATAGCCTGCTCAGTTCAATAGGGAACATAACAACCTGTCCTGTGGAAACATATATGTTCATAGGTTCATAGGAGTGTACTAGGCTAATGGCCCTGGAGCCTTTACAAGCCTAGCCCATAGGATTACCCTGGCATCCTGCCACCCAACCTTAGTTCCCAGTGCCTCTGTCGAGTAAAGCCACTGGAGTGATGCTTGTGGTGAATTTTCTATTTCCCATCCACTCATCAAGATTTCTCTTGAAGAGGGCAAATGAGGTGCTCTGCTTGACATGTATGGGAAGTCTATTCCATAGCATGGGCAGTCTCTGGGTTATGAACCTGTCCATCCAGCATATGGGAAGTAATACTGAGTACAGTAAGCCAGTTGAATGTGTGTCCACACCTTTACACTGGTATGTTGTGTAAACACCTGCTGAGATGATTACAGCATCCATTTGTCTTTGTTTGTACTCTAACGTCATATCGCATCTTCACTTGGCAATGCTTGTTCACCTTCCATGAAACAGCTTTGTTTCTTTTTCAATAGAATTTTACAGGTTATGGGTCACATTTGAGGTGAGAAATGTTTTGACATGACTTCCTGTGGTCTCATTGGCATACAGCACACAGACCTGGCATTCCAGCAGGGGTGTGTACATTTTGATATCCAGTGTATATGAGTGTTGATATAGCTGTTAGTGGTAGGCATGGACAGTGGGTCATAAAACAGCTGTACACTTCTCTGATTACTATGTGATAAGCATGCCTACTGTAGTACCCATATCAGTGTCATGGCAATGCAACAATCAGTAGCAGTGCACATTTTATTTTGTTGTATGCAGTGACACTGATATTACACACATGTGCAACATGCACATCCTATTTTCTGGACTGCTTGTGACCCATGTTATTACTTTTGTTCATTTCAGCTGAACATACGCTTACATACACATGCTCAGGAGATACCTGGTACACATTTGTGTTCTATGTCATTATGGCACACTGTATTTACAGTCTTGCAGCTCAATCATACATCTCAACCTATTATACAAGGATTTCTGGTCATTGGTCCATCTTACTGGGTGACAACACAGGGAAGTCAATTTTGATAACGTATCAATATAGCTGCCATAATGTAAGTATATGTGTGAGTGACTACAGATATCTGTCACAACTGTGAATTTTGTCCAGAAGAACACTGTACAGTTGAACGTTATTAATTCAATATATCACATGCAGTTAAACACACACATCTGCAACAGTGCTTTACTATTCTCATGCCCTATATAGGTATCCTAGATTTACAATACAAACATGTAGAATACTCATATTCACAGGTAAAATATGGATATGGGCAACATCCCATTAACTGGCCTAGCAGTGGCACAGACATGACTGTTTGACAAACACTCTAGTGGTTGCCATATGTGAGCTGTCCTTTCCCAGGGTGTCTCAGGCTCCTCAGCTGTGACCCAACCTATCCACCTCTTAGAGCATAACATGTGGACAAAGCCTAGCATTAGGCGGGGTATATATAGGGACAGATCATAGATATGCCAATTACAAACCTATGAAGTTTGTGCATGATAAATTTCACATTACCATGACTGTTCTGAAGGTGGTGGGGTCTGAAACTCATGTGTCTGTCATGACTTCATTACTTCCACCTTCAGCTATTTGCCAGAGTAATATAGATGTTTGGAGGAACAAAACAAACACTATGATGGCTAAATCTTGACATTCTGTGCAGATCTGCACAGTTGATAGGTATGACCCACTGCAGACAGAGCCGAATGCTATGCCCATAGCATTTGTTCAGCAGGACATCATTACAGTAAGTACTGATGGCACATATATGTCTTTCATAATCATCTATCCCATTTTTATGGACCAATTACTACATTCAATTACATGCTTACATAGGTTCATAGGTTCATAGATTAGTACTAGGCTAACTGCCCTTGCAAGCCATTTTAAGCCTAGCCAATTATCCCTTGTGAGACTCAAACCCTGCACCTTGTGTTTGTAAGGCAAACACTTTAACCATTAGGCCACCCTCCCAACCCACTGCATACATGTTGCACATACCTGGTTTATCTTCAGGTTCCTTCTGTGTACAGGATGTCTTCTTGTTTCGTAATTTGAGGTTTTATTTATTTATTTTGTTTTTGGTGTGTGTCTCTCTCTCTCCCTCTCCACCACTGGGATCGAGCTTGTTTGAGTAGGTTGAAGCATGGCTTTTGTAGGTGATGCACATGTTCAGGTGATGGTCTCTGCACCAATTGCTGTTCCCCACTTGCTAATTGCATGCAGGCAGGTGTGTAGGTCTTCCAATAGCCAATGTCATAGCAACCCACTACTATAAATAACTATATCATGTGGGCATTGTCCCTTTACCTTTCCTGTATGGAAGACATCCTTCCTGTGTGTGGGCAGTGGTGTTACAGACAGCAGGTAGCTATACCTCTTACAACAGGACTTGTGGACACAGGCCAACTACATGTTTGTATAAGGTTCCAGACCTAGGGACAGTGTGTGAGTATTGCTGTTATATGCATTGAATACTGCTAGTTTTACAGGGTTTGTGTGTACATGCTAGTTTTGCATGGAATGCAGTCTGTCTGCATAGCTCTCAACTGTGGGCCTATCCACATGATGGCCAGAGGATTGGCTGTTATGTTTTGTCTGTTCCCCACACAGGTCTTGTCCCTGACATATCAGTGGCATTCTCTCAGTTGATTGCTATCAGTATATGGCAACATCCATTTATGTTTCTGACTTCATATTCCTGAGTAAGGGTAAGTTGCAACCAATCCTGTAACACCAGCAACTTTCATAGTGTATAACAGCAATATTTCAAATATGGCCCTGTGTTTCAGCCTCTGTCCTCCACCTATATACCAGGCTTTGTCCAGATGTCATGCAGTAAGAGGTTGATAGGTAATAGTCTATCATTATTTAGTGCTGACATGCGTACTATCATTCCAGTGATGTTGTGGACTCCCACACAAGTTGTGGGGTAGGGTCCAAATATATATGAGGGCTACAGCTGGACCAAACATGTGTGACCCTGTACAGTCTGGAGGTCAGTGTATGGAGAAGACTGTTATATGCCCTTGTAGGACATTTTATGGGGGATGGGTATTAAATGTTTTTTAACCTAGGCTGTTACAACATGCGAGGGATATCAGTAATAAGAAACTAATGTATATGAATGACATTTTCATATGTTTCATCATGGGAACAGTGGTGGGCTAGAGCTTACTGTCTTGCACACAGTTCTGTTTGTCAGTGTGATAGTGACATTTTAACTTAAGCATTGTTATGTAATAGATACATTTACTTTGTAGGGGATGATTAGAGAGTGTAATAGGAGGCTGTTGAACTACATATGTAATTAAGTGTTGATTGATTCTTATCTTCAAGGCAAGTGTGGTTTTCACTGTTGTACTACTTGAAGGTTTTAGCCTAGACAGCAAAGTATGTTATGTTTTGCAGATTACTGTATCATATGTTTTCTCTGAGAGTTGAATTAATCAGTTATGTATTTCAAACATCGAAATGCTATAAGAAATGGCATAAACAACTGAAATAGTACACAAATAAACATTTATATATATATATATATATATATATATATATATATATATATATATATATATATATGCAAACTGTGTGTGGTGTCATGTCCTTTGCATTGTGTGTGGGTATATATTTCATGCAATAATTCTCATTTGTAGGAAAGAATCAAACACTGGCCATTTGAAAAGATGGCAACTGTAGGAATAATGGCTGTTTGATATACTGTGCACCCTATAAATATATATATATATATATATATATATATATATATATATATATATTTACTCTCTTTATATATATCTATAAATATTTATATATGTATATATATGTATGTAGATATGTATATATATATATATATATATATATATATATATATATATAAGTGTGTATATATATATATATATATATATATATATATATATATATATATATATATATGTATATATATATATATATATATATATATATATATATATATATATATATATATATATATACATTATATATATATATATATCATTAGAATGTTTAGTGCTTTCACACTGTACATTTCTTATGGTAGACTGACTGTTCTACATGATATGTTAGAGAAATCATCCCAACATCTTACAGCTAAGATGGCTTACTGGTAACTTGTTGCAGCTATGTTGTGCAGGGTCCTGGGTTCAAGACTTGCAAGTGCTGATTATTTTGTTGCAAGGCAGAACAGTTCAGCTGTGGAGGAAGGGATAATGGCAATAATTACAAGAGATCCCTATTTTGGGCCCCTTCACCCTCATTTACAGTGCCTTTGGTCAGATGTTTTGCAGTGAGAGGTTCAGAGTGTAGATCCGATGTCCGAAAGCACTATATATATATATGTGTGTGTGTGTGTGTGTGTGTGTGTGTGTGTGTGTGTGTGTGTGTGTGTGTGTGTGTGTATGTGTGTGTGTGTGTATGGACATGTATGTCTACATATATACATACGTATATATATGTATAGACATGTATGTCTACATATATACATACGTATATATATATATATATATATGTGTGTGTGTGTGTGTGTGTGTGTGTGTGTGTGTGTGTGTGTGTGTGTGTGTGTATAAACATGTATGTCTACATATATACATACGTATATATATGTATAGACATGTATGTCTACATATATACATACGTATATATATATATATATATATATATATATATATATATATATATATATATATATATATAGATATATATATATATATATATATATATATATATATATATATATATATATATATATATATATATATATATATATATATATATATATATATATATATATATATATATATATATATATATATATACTTATGCATATAAATACATTTTTCCTACTGTTGAATGACTGTGCTGCATGATATGCTTGAGAAAACATCAGACATATGTACAGCTCAAATGGCTTAGTGGTAACTTCCTGTGGCTATGGTGTGCAGGGTCCTGGGTTCGTGACTTGAAAGGGCTGATTATTTTGTTGCTGGGCAGACCAAGGGCTGTTGGGTGCAGAGTGATTAAGGCACTTTTAAGCAGTTGTAAGTGGGTTTGCGTGGGTTTGCACGATGATAAGCAATGATAACTTCCAGTTAAATATGCTTACAGACACAGATTACATGTGTCCAGTGGACATGTGCAAAAATGGATGGCTATGTATGGGGTGAAATTTTTTTGGGGAAGATTGGGATTTTTTTTTTAGAGAGAGGATAGGGGTTAAAGGGGAAGGTGTATTTGGGGGGGGAGTTGTTGGTAGGAAGACAAGAGGCAGACAAGACAGCATATACAGATTATGTATATGGTAAATGGGACGGATGGGGACGGGAGGGTGAATCACAGTGGGACTGAGGTCCCCACCACCCATGGGCACACACCACTGCACCTTCGCCCCAAAGGTGTGGGTGTGTGCTGGGGGGGAGGGAAGGCAGCCTGACACTCTAATTGCACACACGGTCTTCAAGCTGGCATAGTAGATTTCCAAACTCCCTTCGGAGCTCACTATGCACCAATCCCCAGACCTGACTTTGGGTGACAGTATCCTGTCTCTGCACCCACTCCCATGGGGGACAAGCCCCATCCCCTGAGGCAATTCCACCCAAAAGTGGTGTAGGACCAGTGGACGAGGAGGTCCCAAGGGGGGGTCCCAGACCTGCTGGGGCCCGGTGCCATGGCCAGATTTGGTGGGAGAGGTGGGTCTGCTGGGACCGGCCTTCCCAAACGTGCTATGGTGTTGCAGTTTTAGAACATATGTGGGTTAGTAATAGTCAACAAGATTAGTTATAACAGCATTCCTAGATATTCCCATTAACCCAAAACACCAGATTTGAAACAGTTGCATAGCAAACAGAACACATGCATATATGGAACCACAGTGGTCATTACAACAGCATGCAGGTTACATTGATAGCAATAGGCCACCAATGATTGTATTTCAACATTGAACATTAATAGATACATATTTCAATATTTTTTGAACAAGAGGACATATGTCCCAACAGTAGGTTTGGTGTAAACATACCCATTGATTTGTGTGTTTAGATTATTGTTGCATATATGGTGGGGGGGAGATATGTTAATTAACAACTTATATATCCTTGCAGTACTCACAACTTTAATAATCATTGCTCTAATCATTACTCTACAGGTATTATTACGATACCCTATGGTATTGGTTTGGGCAGTGGTATGTTTGTACACAGTGTATACTTCAACTGTCTTATAGCTAAATTCTACTTCTCTTACCTGATGGACCTGTGGAGGGAATGTTTGTTAACACTACCTGACTGTTTCCACACATATTCCCAGATTCATAGTTGTAATTATCCACATACCTCTCACTCTCTTAATGCACAACTTCTGGACAAAGCTTGACAACATGGGGGTACAAATAAGGGCATATTTTGAATATTGCTCTTATAAACATTTAGACAGTTGTTAGAGTAACAAGATTTGTTTTAATATACATTTTCTGAAGGATTTGAAGTCTGACACTCAAATGTATGTCATTATTTGGTGACTACAATCCTGTGATCATCCCACTGATTTGCCAGGAAAAAAGAGGAACAGGCCAAAATATGAGCCAAATATCTGGACAATCTGGGAAGATCTGTACAGTTGAGAGGTATGATTATGCACACAGCTTACCACCACTCCCAGGATTTGAACCATGGCTGTGTCTGCTAAAAACACAACAATTTCTGTTTCATCAGAGTGAGCTATTTAGACACTGGTGCCTGTTCCTTCAGTGTTTTCTTTCTAAGTCTCTCTTGGTTGTACAATCTGACCTTGCAATTACAACAGTCCTATACAGACATTCCTTGACATATTAGTATGTAGCACAGTGTGAGAAACAGTGGTTGACACAACAGTACTATTCTGATATCAGATGTTGGTGAATGCTACAAGTCAGGCCATACAATACCAGAGTAAACACTACCAGTCCAGGATTTAAAACTTTATTGCCAGGCAGTTACAGTTTTCTTATCTGAAAGACCTGTGGGGGGAATGTTTGTTAACACTACTTGACTGTTTCTACACATATTCCCAAATTCCTAGTTAATATTATGCACATACCTCTCAATCTCTTAATGCACACACTGTGGACAAAGCTTGACAACATGTGGGTAGAAATAGGGACATATTTTGAATATTGCTCTTATAAACTTGGAGAGTTGCTAAAGTAACAGAATTTGTTTTAATATATGTTTTCTGAAGGATTTGAGGTCTGAAAATCAAATGTATGTCATTATTTAGTGACTACAGTTCTGAGGCCATCCCAGTGATTTGCCAGGGAGACAGAGGAACAGGCCAAAAACATGAGCCAATGATCTGGAAATTCTGGGAAAATCTGTACAGTTGAGAGGTATGATTATGCATACAGCTTATTACCACTGCCAGGATTTGAACCATGGCTGTGTGTGCTAAAAATGCAATAATCTGAGTTTCATCAGAGTGAACTATTTAGAAACTGCTGTCTGTTCCTTCATTGTTTTCTGTCTAAGTCTCTCTTGGTTGTGCAATCAGACCTTGTACTTACAACAGTCTTATACAGACATTCCTATACATATTTTTATGTAGCACAGTGTGGGTAACAGTGATTAACCCAATATTACTTTTCAGAGACTGCAACACTAAATGTCATACAATACCAGAGTAAACACAACCAGTCCAGGATTTAGAACTTTATTGCCAGGAAGTTACAGTTTTATTGAAATATCACCTATATGGGACTATTACTGTCATATTGTCTGGTTTATTCAATACAACCCATACACAGTTTTTATACCGCCAGGTGACTTTCTACTACTTTATATTTATTTGGTATGACTACTACAAGCAGGATTGTTACTCACCAGCCTCGTGATGCAGCCTTTGCAGCCTACTGGCATGGCTTCCTGATTTATAGCCCACTCAGCTGCAGCTGTAAAGGGAATAGAAAAATATTTAGCCATACCTATCCATCACATACACAGGCCGGATTTGGTAAACAGTTATTGATATGAATACTTACACATTACTGGGAAATCACCCCTCTGCCTTGCTTCTTAGACCCACGATATGAATACTTACACACTGTTGGGACATCACCCCTCTGCCTTGCTTCTTGGACCCACTCATCCAAGAGCTCCCTCTTCCTCTGCTTCAAGTCGGCATAGTGGTGCTAGACCTGCTCACCAGTCTGAGGGATACCAGTGGCACTGGTGAGATCACAGGTGAGACAGTCCCAGCCTTCCGCTTTGTATTGGGAGCCCTGGTACTGGCCCTGCAGCAGTCTCTCATCATGGCTGCTTACCAGGAGTCCTACCATGACCTTGGACTCCTGTATGCCCCGGCGCTGTGCCTGGAAGAGCATGCCCTCACCAACACCTGCCATACTGCCTACAGTGGGAAGCTGCAACCAGTTATGAGCTGTATTTCCGCTTGCGAGGTTTAAATATGGCAGATTTCTTCCCTTAGCCGTGATTGGGCGGTTTTGAATATGGTGAGCTAAGCTAAGCTATGGGCAAACCTGCTTAGCTAAGGTTGGCAGTGCTTAAAGGGACAGGTTCAGCACTCCTTACCAATGGGCAAATCTACTTAACTGGGCTACTCATTGCTTAGCAGTCATATTTACACAATGCTTACACCTGGTAAGCAGAGCTGTGCAATATTTAGCATTGCTTATTTTTTATTTTATAGACTATCTGCTGTATAGGATTGATTCATCATTCATTACATATTATACATTTGTTTACTGTCCCTGACATCCCCCAATGTGCTTTTATTACATTTATTCATGTGTGACTATACTGTATGGGACATTTGTGTTTATATGGGGGTTTCACAACTGTATTAAACTGACATCTCACATCTGGACCTACTACAGTACTCTGGTTAACAAATATATGTTATTTAGTAGCTAATTATAAAAAAAAATGTTTATATACTGCTTTCACTTGTAAAATGCAAATTGGTAACAGTGTGGATTGAACCGGGGATGGCTACTTAGAAAGTGTACACTCTAACCACTACGTTATTGCAGTACTGCTTATATTGCATGTCTCTTGCTATTTAACTTCTTGTGCTATTTAAGCTGGACTAAGCATAGCTAAGCAACAGGCACACCCGCGCAGCTATGCTTAAACTTTATTGCATGTTTTAAAAAAAAAATATTTATTGTGTTTTTTTATTTGTACCCTTCAAACTATCCCTACTAATGCTGAATCTGTTATTATATCAACTTTCTGCTTTGTGGGACGATTGTCCCTTTTGGCTTTGTCCACACTCCTTACTCTGACAGGCTGGGAGGTGTGCTCTATGTGCTTATGCTAAATGTGTTATTCTATCAACTTTTGCCTTGTTAGGGACGATTGTCCCTTATGGCTTTGACCAGATTTCTTATCCTGATGGGTTGGGGGTGTTATGAGCATTCTCGCTTGTTTTAAATTGCCAAAAGGCAATTCCGGAGTGCAGGGGACGTGTGTATTGTGAGATCTCTGCTCTCAGACCCCACCCCCCTGCACTCGTACACAGAACAGTATCTGTTTTAGAGCACAGCAGCGTGCCTTCATGCATATGCATGGCACGCTGCCATGCAGAACAGGAACGGTCCCTGCCTGCTGGCTGAATCCTGGGGCTTGTCTTGAAAACTGCCTGGTCACTTGCATCCTTGAAAATAGGAGATCAGTTAATCAGATTTGACAATGACTTTTCTTCTATTGTAATCTTGAAAAGGAAAGCATGCATTCCACTTATAAAGGTTGACTTCAAAACACAACGTATCTTTCCTGCCAAACTAAGACTTTGTTTGCCAGAAGGAAAGAAGACTTTTGAAATACTTGAAAAAGCAACTGTTTTTATACAAAAGAAGAACTTATTAAAACCAGTAGAACAAAGGGACTCCAGTGTTACCCTAAAGAGACAAGCATCAAAGAATGAATGGTCAGTAAAAGAAAAGAAAAAATCTAGAAACAAGTAAACAATTTAAAATCTTTTAACTTATATAACTGTGACATTACTTACAGTTACCTTGGGGCCACCCAAATAAGGTAATACATTTTATTTCTCTTAACGTTCAATGTTAGCAGTAATTTTGATTTCTTAATCACTACAAACTCTATTAATATCTTAAAGTGGGAACTAATGAATCTTATAAAAATCTTTTAGTTAGTACTACAGTTTGACTATACTTTAATCAATATGATAGTTTAGTACAGTTGTTTGTATTCATGCTGACACTTCTCACTTCATTTACACCGCTATATATTTTTTAATGGGTTAAGGTAAGCTATTTCATAAGATACAATATGAAATGAAGGCTTTGAATGTTAAAAATGCTTATTCATAAACTGTTGAGCCCATCTTTAATAATATGACATGTTTCATACTCTTGCTGTATATAGTATTGTCTCATTGGTAAATATTATTTTAATGTGTAAACTAATAATTTGTACTTTATATTTTTTTACATTTAAAACAAAGTTAAAAGGTTGAAAATGGCTTTTTACTTTACTTGTGACTTGTATAACACATCTGCGCATGTTTTGTGTTTAAAAGCTTTCCATTTACAGCTTAAATTCCCACCAACTTAATTTTGAAGCTTTTCTGACGTTTTTTGAAGTAAGCTTGAGCTTTTGTGTGTACTTACAGCCTCCATCTTCGTGAGGAACAATTTGTGATGCTATTCAGGAAGTTATTTGTGACTTTTAAATTCTAATCTTTATGCTGAACATTACAGACCGATCAGAATCCAAAACTGACTTTTGGTTGCTTTTCTTTAAATACGTTTAATGTTTTATGTGAAAAAGAAATGTAAGTACTCGTTTTAACTTCAAAAAGATCCTTTGTAGTTTGTAAGTTTTAACATTTCTGTGAATTATTCATCTCTGAACAGGGAAAGCTTTAAGTGTTACACCAATGCTCATTTAACTGCTAAACAACATGCAGCTCAGTTAATTCAAATGATATCTTACAGTGCTAGTTAATGATTGTTGTATAATTAATATAGTAATTAATGTTTGTATATTTTTACAAACACCTGATTATTTTACTTTATACATATTTAATTCTATTAACAAGTTTCTTCATTTGTTTTCAGTGTATAGGCTATATTTCTTCAATTGTTGTTTCTTTCTGCAGTTTTAGAAAATAGCTTCTAGATGTCATGGGTTGGCTAGATTGTGGCTTGTATGGAATACATATCAAGCCTGGAATATTACATTCCATGCAGTGGGTTTTTGAATTGTACATTGTTATTGTTTTTAAGCTAAATATGGAAAATTTGTCTATAACAAATAACATTTTGAATTGTTTTAGTAACAATATAGGAAAACATTATATAATTGTCATCAATGCAAAATCTTTTATATAATGACAACTTATATATTTTTTATTAAATGTAAATGGCTTAAGTAACCCTATGAATAAAAGTAGCATCAACAAATACTTATCGTTACATAAAGGTAATATTGTTTTTTTCTTCAAGGAACCCACTTATTGTTAGAGAATTTACACAGATTATTGTTAAAGAACTATACAGTATTGGTTAGCTCTCAATTCAAACATAAAAGAAGAGATGTCACAATCTTATGGAGAAAAACCTTAAGATTACCAGAGATAATGATGGTATGTTAGCGGTAGTAGTAATAAAACTGGGCAATAAGCTTTACACTCTTATTGGATATCTGGTATTGGCACAAAATCTGTAAAAAGACATTTAAATATTATGACTTTATACTCTAGTGGGGAAATACTGATAGCAAGTGACTTTAACTGTATTCTATCACCCACTGATACCTCAAACACCAGATCTCTTAAAATTTCTCCAGCAGCAAAACATTTTAACAGCTATATGAATTTAAGAAACTTGAAAGATATATATGATATAAAATGACCTTCCTCTTTTAAATTATCTCATTATTCATATAGGTTTGGGTACTCAGACTAAAATAAATAAGGTACTGGTATTTAGCTCTTTGTTGTCAAAACGAGATGATGTATTAATTGTTTCATACCCTCTATCAGATCATAACGCTATTACTTTTAAAATAACCTTTTGCATTGACACCTTAAACTTCTGCAAATAATCCCTGCATATATATAACAAAAGTAAAAGGCTTTCAAGAATGGATTTAAAATGAAATAAAGTAATTCATGGAATTGAATAATAATGGTGAGGTTTCAGATATGATTCTATGGGATACCCTAAAGGTAGTTATATATGGCAAGGTTAAAAGCTGGCATCTATCCAAAAGGAAAGAATGGGACAGAAGCTAATAGACATACAAAATGAAATTGCTAAAATAAAACTAAATGTTATATCTAATGATAAAACAACACTAGCTAATATCAATAAACTAAATAAAGAGTACCAAGACATCCTACAACATAAAATTTCTATTAATCTAGAGAAAAATCAAACTACATTCATATTCAATCAACCCTAAAAGTTTGCATAAAATTGTAATCAGATCAAAATATCTAAACAAGAAAAGCCAAGTCAAATAAATTATATATAAATATAACAATAAGATAACAAGAGTTTCAGACTTAAAAAAATCTATTAAACTGCTTTAGGAAGCATTATGAATGTATTAATAACTCTAAGTTAAATGCAAGCTATGATAAAATTATTGATATTTTTTAAAAGAAAATATTTAAAAAAATAATAAAACACAATGTTAGCAAAATCAGTAAAGCTTTTACTGTTAAGGAACTAAAAGATCAAATAAATAATCTAAGACTAATAAAATGTCAGGTTTAGATGGATAATACCAGAATTGCATACATTTTTACCTGATAATATATTTAGAGTACTTTTCAGGAAGTTAAAACTACATCTAATATTCCACTGTCATTGAAATATTTTCTTGTTTCTCCTATCTTAGCACTTGACAAAGAACCCACCTCATGTTCATCATATAGACCAATTTATTTGTTGAATATGGGCTAAAAGATTTTTATGCCGATTTTAGTAAATAGATTAAATACTATTCTTTCTGAATTAATAAATGAAGACCAAACAGGGTTCATCAAAAATAGAAAGGTACAAGATAATATAATAAGGCTGTTTTCTCGAATAGACATAGATAGTAAAAAGAAAAATTAATTGTAGCCATTTCTGAGTCATGGCTAAAACTACACATCTCTGATTCTGAAATCCTACCCCCCAGGTTTCAAGACCTCAGATATGACCGCTTAAATAGAAAACGTGGAGGGGTAACCTTAATCTACTCTAACTTACTCTCCATTATTCTCTTCCCAAATCCCATTCCTCAATTCAATAATGCAGAACTGGTAATAGGATTACTAAAAATGAATAACCTTAAAAATATTTGTATCATGGCCCTTTACATCCCACCTGGAAACAATACCACAACCCTTGAAGAAATTCTCCTATGGGCCTCAACTAATATTAAGTTTGAGACTTACATACTAGGTGATGTAAACATAGATTGGAACAAAATTAATAACTGTAATCCCACCATATCTAGCAATCTTTTCAAATTTACCCAAGTACCCAACTCCATTACTAGACCCAACAAAACAAATCCCCCAGGTTCCACTCTTGACTGGATCCTAGTCACCCATCCAAATAAAATCTTAAGCTCTGGCATCTTACCAGACTCCATTAGTGACCACCTGCCAGCGTTCATACACTGAGCAACCTACTCCCCACCTCTCCTACACCAATACATCCACACATGTAATCTTACAAACTTTGACCCCACAACTTTCTTTGACTCCCTCAGACGAACAAACTGGAACACTCTAAAAATGCTTCCTCTAAACAATGCCATAAATTCTTTAACTCTACATTCTTAAATGCCCTCAACTCCCTAGCTCCACAAGAACAAAAAGAATAAAAACCAATACCGCCCCATGGCTAACCAAAGATACCAAAAGACTTATGCAACAAAGCAATAAATCCTGGAAACTTTACCACCTCAACAAGCAGTCTGAAACCCTTTTTAAATATAAACAACTCCACAACCTTGCTAAAAAAACAAATTACCAAAGACCAAAAATCCTACTATATTAAACTCCAGGCTAACCACTCCAAAAACCCCTGACAATTCTGGAATTCCATTGACTCACTTCTTAACCCAGGTACCAAAAACAATCCCTGCCCTGCCACCAGCAAATCCAATCCAGAAACAGCCTCTCTATTCAACTCCTTCTTTACCACCTCTATATCAGAACTAACTAAGACCTTCCCAAACAACAACCCTTCCCCTCAACTCAACCCCTCTATCCCAGCCTCCACCCAACCCACTATCCCTAAACCTCCTCCCATATTTGAACTTAAACCCATCTCTACCTCCTACATAAAGAAACTACTCTCTAAACTAAAACCATGCTCCAGTGCCCCTGACAATATCCCATCTTTCTTTCTAAAAACTGCTGCAGATGGAATCACCCTCTCCATTAGAATCCTGGTCAATAGAGCCGTACAGGAATCCTACATCCCCAAACTGCTGCATGCAGCCTTTATTCTACCTCTCCACAAAGGAGGCAAAAACAATAATATCTCAAACTTCTGTCCCATAGCTATCCTCTCCCCAATCTCAAAAATTCTTGAAAAAAGCATCCACCTCCAGCTCATGTCTTTCCTAACCAGAAACCAACTTATCACTCCAACCCAACACGGTTTCCAACCTGGCCATAGCACAATAACAGCTCATCTCTCTTTCTTAGATACAGTAAACCATGCCCGTGATTCTGAAAAGATAGTGTCAACAGTTCTACTAGATCTCTCCAAGGCATTCAATACTGTCTCCCACACCCATTTCCTGAACCACCTTTCTAACCTTAATCTCTCTCAGAATACACTATCCTGGTTCTCAAGTTACCTGTCTGACAGATTTCAGGCTGTGAAATGGAGAAAAGGCACCTCACCCTTCCTGCCCACCCCCACTGGTGTACCCCAGGGATCCGTCCTTGGTCCAATGCTGTTTAACATCTTTATCAATAACTTCCACTCAGCCATACTTAACACCAAAATCGTACAATATGCAGATGACTCAACTTTAGTCTGCTCCACCTCTAACATCCCTGAGCTCCAAACAAAGACACAAACTGCCTTCACTACCACTGAAAACTGGACGCTTCAAAACCACCTTTCTCTAAATGCTAACAAATCCAAAATATTGCTATTCTCTCCCTCAAAATCATTTCCACTTGATAAAAACTCATTCCAAATTATCAGCCATAAAAACTCTACCATAGAGGTCATTCCCTATGCTAAACTACTTGGGGTAACTATAGATGAACACCTAAAATTTGATACCCACATTCAGCAAAACATAAAAAAACACATCAAAAACTTGGCATGCTATATAGAAACAACCACTTTCTCTCTCCTTCTACTAGACAAACTCTCGCCACTGCCTGTATACTTCCCTCTCTAATGTACGGCGCTCCTTTACTAACCAACCTATCTTCCTCTATCTCTTCCAGACTGGAAAACTGTTATAATAAAATTTCAAAATTCCCCACCAAAGCCAAATACTCCTCCCATCATTGTACCACCCTCCACTTGTTAAATTGGCTAGAACTCCCCAACTATCTAGACTACCTCCAACTTACTACAGCCCATAGGCTAATATTCAAACCTAATAAAGGCCCTGCACTAACCAACATCCTACAACCATACACCCCACATAGAACTCTAAGATCTGCACGCCAAAACCTAATCACTGTCCACAAACTTAAGCATCCTGCTGCACAATTTCTCCTATCATTTTCCTTAGCCAAAAAATGGAATTCTTTCCCCCCTTCATTAAGGACTTCCTCTAATTGGAAATGCAACTGCATTCTCTCCAACTAGCCTACTATTTACTGGACTCCATTTTGAATTTCTAAACACCTTGGCCCTCTCTGAATGTATGCTAATCTAACGATATTATTATCAATGTATATATTGTAAATAGTTTATTTCTCCTTTTCTCTCTTCTCTTGTAATGGACTCATTACTGACATCCTCTAGATTTAGATGCCATGTAACCAATGTACAATTTATGTCTCTAACTTGAAATGTAACCAATGTACAATTTATGTCTCTAACTTGAAAGATAATTGTATTTTGTAACTCTTTTTACTATACTTTGTTGTATCTTTAACTTTACTATGTATTGTGGAGCTTTTCTCCCCGGGCCTCCAATGAAAACGGGCTCCCTGAGCCCAGTGGATCTCCCTGGTCATCAAACTGGTAATAAATAAATAATAAATAAATTATCTATAATAAGTTTTGACATAGATAAAGCTTTTGATTCCTTAAAGGAACACTATCTAGTTTCTAAGCTTAGTTTCTTGCCTCTGACCGAAATGTAAACGTTGACACCCACAGCATTAACTACCTCCCATTTTGTGACATCACAGTCAGTCCCTCCCCACATATTTTTTCTTCCCCTGAGTTTCCTGTCCCATTTATGTTTAGCTTCCCCATGTGAACTCCAAAGTTCCAGAAGTAGTTCCTACTTTTTTAACTACAAAATAACTCACAAACATCCGTTTTTTTTTTCTTTTCAAAACTTAATTTTTACAATGATTGCATGTGGATAACTATTAATAGTAGCCACAGGTCCCCAAAACATTAAATACGGTTGCGGAACAAAACAATTTTTAGGAACAAAATACTGATAGGTTACATTGCTCACAGAAGCGATTGATCCTTTTTTTTTTTCTTTTTCTTATTTTCCTTTTCAAAATGGATCGGCATAATGATAGCAATGAATAAGAGCACAAAAGCAAGTAGAACTGCCCTTAAATGGATCGGTATGATGATCTTTGTATGAGAACACAACATCAAGTAAGACTGCTATCTAGAACAGCGGAGCTGAAATATATACTGAGAGGTAATTACTGTGAGCCTGTGTTTATTTAGTTTTACTTGTGCTCTCTGAATGTAGTTAGCTAGATCTGTTGCATCACAAATGCATAACTTTGCATCTAAGTGAAGAAGAAAATGCATTTAAAACCCTTAAATATACATTTCAGGCACATCCCTTCTTGCTATCACAATAGGTACAACTTCAGTTAAGAAAAAAAACGGCAATCAGCAATTAGCGCTTGTTATAAGCACCAAGCTTTACTCAGTAGTAGTCTGTCCATAATGATTGAACAGCTGTGAAACTTTAGGGACTGTGCCTAAGGTGAAGCTTCAGTCGTAGGATAAAAAAATCCTTATTTCAGCTTCTGTTAGTTGTGTGTATCAGTATCTTTAAAGCCCACATATGTCTATAGAGATTTTCCCGTTAAATGAGAGGACAATACTCTGGTCAACTCTGCCTAAGATAAAAGTTTATTTTCTAGACTGCAGATTTCTTGAATAATAGGTGTACATGTTATCTTCCCTTCTGCATTTCTACTAAGGTCAACTGCCATTTCTTACTCTAAGTGAGGTAGGAAGCTACTTTATTATTGGAGATATCTGTTAATACAGGCAAAGCAGATTTTTTTTTCAGTGGCTGCATCTAATTTCTGGAGAGCTTTACCCAGAATTAGTAAAGTCTTGTTGGAGTTCACTAAAGAATCAGTATTTTTTTTTCAATTTGCACAAAAATCAGCAGATTTGTTTCACTACTCATAAGGTTTTGGCTTTCCAGAAAATATTTACCAATGGGGAAAAAAGTAATACTTCCTTTAAGCCAATCCCTTTTCACTGTCATGAAGACTGCTTTTAAGAATTAATCTCCATATGGGTAGCAGAGAGTAACCTTCTTTACTGCCAGTGGAACAAATGTCTCTGTAGGTGAAGGGGTGTTAATAAAACATTTTACATGTAGTTCAGTACAGATTTCCTTCAGACTCCTCAGAGATCACAAGGTAGCATTCACTCAGGATGCTGGTTTCTGTTTAGTAATTAGTCAATAACTGATAGGCAAAGCTTTCATTCCTTTTTCTGTGGTGGAGAAAACTCAGGCAGCTCAAGTAGGAAAGCTACAGCATTAAAAGGAAATCAGTATTCTACCTACTGTAATAGAACAGTGTAGCATTTTTCAGTTTTGCAGTAAGAAAAGGTTTTTAACATATTTTCCAGTTTGTAGGTGAGGTTTATTTACAAATATAATGAAAATATTTTGTTTTTAGAATAAATGAGAGGAATAACAAAAACAAACCTAGTCCATTTACAACAGAGTCCTTCTCAAGATATTGCATAAATTTCCTTCTTACTGAGTATGTGGATTTTCACCTCAAAAGCAGCCAGCATAAAACAGTACTTACAGGTACCAGACAGGTCTATATTATAGCCTCAAAAAGTCAGTTCGGCGAATGGCATTTACATCAAAAATGGCATTTGGCGAACTTGGTCTTGTTGGGGGGCTGCACCCCCAACACCCCCAAATTATATATGCCAACTCCGAGATTGCACTACAGTGAGGAAAGGGCAAATTTTCTGATCTTCACTGTACCGTGATCTCACTATCAGCAGTTCACTGAACAGCATTTTCGATGTAAATGCCGTTCACTGAACTGATTTTTCGAAAGTATAATATAGACCCATACCAGACACCTAACTTCAGTATTGTCACTTCATCAAGAAGATAAAGCTTTTCCTATAACTCAACAATCTGTCTTTAGCACACAAGGAGAGTTGTAATTTCTTTCAGACTCAAAAATACTTAAATAACTTCACTTTTCAGGGGCACCCTCCATTGTCCACTCATAGTTCCCTTGGGACTTCTCTCTGTAATCCTCTCTCCACTTAGATGTTAGGAATATAGTTTCTTAGAAGGCAGTGACCCTATAGGCCGCAGTGGTGCAGCGGTTAGCGTTGTTGCCTCACAGCAGGAGGGTCTCCCGTTCAATTCCAGGCAGAAGTGCCTTCTGTGTGGAGTCTGCATGTCCTCCCAATGGTCGAGTGATGCTAAAGACATGCTGGTAGGTGCGAGCATGAATGGGCGTGCCTTCTTTGAAGGTTGGGTGTCGGGCTGGCAACTCGGCACCGTAAAAATCCACTGACAATTGTGAGCGGACCGGAGTTCCGCTGTGGTGACCCCTAACCAGGAAAAAGCCAAAAGAGAGAAGGCAGTGACCCTGATATAGCTCTATAGTCAGGTGTTCTCTCAACTGCTGTGGGACTCTGCCTGCCAGATTCACACTAACTGACACATACTCTTCTCTTCCCTGTAGTCTGTTTCCCCAGCTTAATACAATGTGCTTCCCTAGATGAGCCACTGACCCAACAGTCCCTGTGTTACAGTGGATCTAAAATAGTCCAAGAATTAAAGAATCCTAAAACAGAACTTGAATCATTTAGGGAAAGTATTCCATAGTGAGCAGAAAAAGTGAAGGTGACAAAGGGCACCCCTGATGGGAGCCTTTAGTGAGTGGCATCAGGGCAGACAGGACTGTGTTTTTAATATTCTGGCATGATGTAAATGGTATAGAGCTTGAATACCTTTAATAAACTTTGGGGCATACACATTTTTATTTATTTATTTTAATTGTTTTTGTTGACCAAGAAAGTCTGACTGGGCAGAGCTCATTTTCAGTGAAGGCCTGAAGAGAAAAGCTCCAACAAACTTAAATTTTATACACTGAGATAAAGTGCAGAAAGCAGAAAGATTAACATAATATTCAGTATGTACATTTTAAAGAAGTATTCACAAAGATTAAATTGGATTATATGCAGTAGAAAAACACACTGTCTGGGACAAACATATCATTAAGCAATAATCCATGACTGGGTGTGGGTATATCAGGATTTACCCATGGTTGGCGCAGTTTTATTGTCAGGGTGAAGTTCGAGTGATCAAACAAAGCCAACTGTCAGTAAATCATGAACATGCCCACACCCATTCAAGGTTTATTGCTATTATAGAATAACATTGTTTAAAAAGGAAATTGCTTACCTTTCTTAAATAATGTCTTTGTATAACAGCATTGAAGTGCTCCTCTGTGTTTGTTTTTCATTTTTTACTGATGTACTCCGCATGCATATGAGACTTGCATCCACACTTGCACAGTGCATCAGTGCAGTGCAGAAGAAGCAATGGAAAAAAAAGAGATTCTCAATTGCTTTATTTTTTCAGTCAAGATTTTACAAGGGATAGTGCAGAAAAAGTAAGAAAATCCGGCATGTTTCTATTTTTTTTATTTTTAAGAACTTGCTGGATTTTTCTTCTGTTTTGCTCTGTTTCTCAGCATATTCCAATATTTATTTATTTATTTGTCCAGAGTATAAAGCTAGGAATCCAACTGTCTTATAAAAATTATTGTATTAAATGATCAAAGCGTTCAAGTAATAAAAAAAACGTTTTCAATGTTTAAATTCAATTCATAGTGTCACTTCCTGAAAAATATAGGTTTTTATCAAACCACCAGCCTATCAGGAAAAAAATCTACGCATCACATAACTATCTAAAAGGCATTCACTGCATTTAAAAATATATTTTAATACATCCTAAAATCTAAATATATCTATCTATATCTATTATATATATATATATATATATATATATATATATATATATGTGTGTGTGTGTGTGTGTGTGTGTGTACATCTATATGTATAAATAAATGAATGAATGAATGAATGAATAAGTAAACACAGCCCAGTTAAAGTGCATAGCTATAACATAATCATAGTTGACCTTACTTAAATTTTATAAATAACCTTGCTTAAATTTTAAAACTGGCTTGATGCTGTTTATAGTATTCAATCCTGGTGGAACATTGGCTCAGAAATAATTAATCCATTTATACTCAGCTAGTTCTGTTTTGTTCAATAAGCCACCCTTACGTTTGTTGATAAGCCTTTTGAAGAACCCTAAACTTAAATTTTTGTTCATTACCCATTAGCACAATATGTGTACTTAAAACATTAGTATCTACACCTCTGTAGATACCAGCATACCTCCCAACCGCACCGAATTACTCGGTTTTTACCGAGTTTTGGGGTTCAAATGAAGGGGTGCCATGATTCCCAAGTGGCATCCCTTCAGTTCCGATTTTTTTCTTTGTTTTTTTAATTTTCGCGCTGACGGATCTGACGTCATCACGTGCGTGATGATGTCAGCTCCGTCAGGGCTATCAGCCTGTCGGAATTGAGCTCCTTGGAGCTCATGTCATGCACACAGAACTTTCTGCTCAAATGCAAGCGGGAACACCAGAAATAACGGCAGCACTGAATCGATTATGGCAGACCTGCCCAAGCAACTCAGTTCAGACCACTGATTTACAAATGCAAGCAGGGAACTGCAGCACTGAATGGATCTGCGAGCAGGAACGGGTCGGCAACACTGAATGGATTATGGCAGACCTGCAAGCAAGTAAGGAAACCTTGTGTGTGAGTGTGTAGGATTTACAAATGTGAGCAGGAATGGCAGCAATGGGTCGGCAGCACTGAATGGATTATGGCAGACCAGCAAGTAAGAAATCCGTGTGTGTATGTGCATCCTATTTATTTGGGGACTGGGCATGGGCTAATAACACATTTGCTGTGGATTTGTACAGTGTCATCTGCGTCTGAAGTCTAAGTATTTTGGTTTTCATCCACAGAGGGAGAGTTGGAATGTGTTTTTTTTTTCATTCCCATGTTGTTAGCTTAATATAGTTACATTAGTGAGTGTGGGGCAGAGAAATTTTGACACCTCTTCATTTTTTATGCCATCAGCTAATGAATTATCCATGTTAGTAGATTAAGTTTAGCTGTCCAGTATCATCATGAACCTGTAAAAAGACATGATAATTGACAACAGAAAGCCAGGTGTGATTTTATATAAATATTTAATGAACTGTTTAGAGAGATTTAGTAAAGCCGTAGTTAGAAATCCATATGTATTTAGAGCTATTAATGTTACTGTTTTATTTTACCTTTGTTGTTTAAGCTGTGAGCTGTAATAATTTCTGGTTCAGCTCATGCATGAAAACACTATATAACAATCCAAAAAGTTGGTTTTTGTATAGGCTTTTTGTACTGTGCTAATGATTCACTCAAAAGGGTAGCATTTGGAATCAACATTATTAACTGCAAATGACACAATAATTAAAATAATCTGGAAGTTCAGAATATTAACTTTTGGAAGTGTAAACTGGAAGATATGTCAAATCATATCATGAAAAGTGAAGCTTAAAAACCGAAAACTATGAAGCTATCTTTATTCTGAGTTATGTAGTTTTCTAGAATGTATACAGTTCTACTGCATTATATAAAATAAAAAGATACAGTAACATAAGAAATAAAATATTTCAGTTTCTGTAAATGTTAGAATACTGTAACAATCTGAGAACAAACTTCATACTGAAAATGGCATGCCAGAGACTTCCTAAGCTTGGTAGATTTGGGCTTGGCACTAAATAAATTTGGAATTCTTTATTTTTCATGCTGCTGTGGCAATAGCTTGTTATTTAACTTTCTGATAACTGTGATCACAAACACACAAACATGCACACAGATACAGCAAGCCAAAAGCAAGAAGCAGTAAAACAGTGTAGGCTTATGTTATGGCTTATCATATTTTGAGTAACAAGTAGCAGCTATAAAGTAATATTTGGAGATGGAACAAAACTAATAGCAGAGCCAAGTGAGTACTGTTCATACTCACAGTTTGGAAATGTTTAATTACTATAACTGTCTCACACATTAGTGTTTATGGTAAATGGGGCGAAATAGCTAGGTAATGGGACATTGGAATGGCTGCAGGGGGACTCTAGTGCCATATTTTGGTTGTCTGCTCAGTTTGGGTTTGAAAGTTGGTATCCCATTATCCCATCGGGGTGGGCGGGTTGCATAATTATGCATGCTAATTTATGTTAAT